>NW_027364653.1:0-195474 GCF_046119375.1 Phyllobates terribilis | reverse complement strand
GTAATATCTCCACATTGCACGGTGCAATTCTGAAATTTTTAGCTTTTTCCTGTTAATCCTAGCATGATAAAGAAGATTCAAAGAGAGTGAGATGCCAGCTCCTTTCATTCAGTCAGTAGCTTCAAACATTTCTGGTATATGAAAAACATGTTTTTCAATGGCAAAAATCAATGAATATTGTAAATGCACAAACAGTAATATCTCCACATTGCACGGTGCAATTCTGAAATTTTTAGCTTTTTCCTGTTAATCCTAGCATGATAAAGAAGATTCAAAGAGAGTGAGATGCCAGCTCCTTTCATTCAGTCAGTAGCTTCAAACATTTCTGGTATATGAAAAACATGTTTTTCAATGGCAAAAATCAATGAATATTGTAAATGCACAAACAGTAATATCTCCACATTGCAAGGTGCAATTCTGAAATTTTTTGCTTTTTCCTGTTAATCCTAGCATGATAAAGAAGATTCAAAGAGAGTGAGATGCCAGCTCCTTTCATTCAGTCAGTAGCTTCAAACATTTCTGGTATATGAAAAACATATTTTTCAATGGCAAAAATCAATGAATATTGTAAATGCACAAACAGTAATATCTCCACATTGCAAGGTGCAATTCTGAAATTTTTTGCTTTTTCCTGCTAATCCTAGCATGATAAAGAAGATTCAAAGAGAGTGAGATGCCAGCTCCTTTCATTCAGTCAGTAGCTTCAAACATTTCTGGTATATGAAAAACATGTTTTTCAATGGCAAAAATCAATGAATATTGTAAATGCACAAACAGTAATATCTCCACATTGCAAGGTGCAATTCTGAAATTTTTTGCTTTTTCCTGCTAATCCTAGCATGATAAAGAAGATTCAAAGAGAGTGAGATGCCAGCTCCTTTCATTCAGTCAGTAGCTTCAAACATTTCTGGTATATGAAAAACATGTTTTTCAATGGCAAAAATCAATGAATATTGTAAATGCACAAACAGTAATATCTCCACATTGCACGGTGCAATTCTGAAATTTTTAGCTTTTTCCTGTTAATCCTAGCATGATAAAGAAGATTCAAAGAGAGTGAGATGCCAGCTCCTTTCATTCAGTCAGTAGCTTCAAACATTTCTGGTATATGAAAAACATGTTTTTCAATGGCAAAAATCAATGAATATTGTAAATGCACAAACAGTAATATCTCCACATTGCAAGGTGCAATTCTGAAATTTTTTGCTTTTTCCTGCTAATCCTAGCATGATAAAGAAGATTCAAAGAGAGTGAGATGCCAGCTCCTTTCATTCAGTCAGTAGCTTCAAACATTTCTGGTATATGAAAAACATGTTTTTCAATGGCAAAAATCAATGAATATTGTAAATGCACAAACAGTAATATCTCCACATTGCAAGGTGCAATTCTGAAATTTTTTGCTTTTTCCTGCTAATCCTAGCATGATAAAGAAGATTCAAAGAGAGTGAGATGCCAGCTCCTTTCATTCAGTCAGTAGCTTCAAACATTTCTGGTATATGAAAAACATGTTTTTCAATGGCAAAAATCAATGAATATTGTAAATGCACAAACAGTAATATCTCCACATTGCAAGGTGCAATTCTGAAATTTTTTGCTTTTTCCTGTTAATCCTAGCATGATAAAGAAGATTCAAAGAGAGTGAGATGCCAGCTCCTTTCATTCAGTCAGTAGCTTCAAACATTTCTGGTATATGAAAAACATGTTTTTCAATGGCAAAAATCAATGAATATTGTAAATGCACAAACAGTAATATCTCCACATTGCACGGTGCAATTCTGAAATTTTTAGCTTTTTCCTGTTAATCCTAGCATGATAAAGAAGATTCAAAGAGAGTGAGATGCCAGCTCCTTTCATTCAGTCAGTAGCTTCAAACATTTCTGGTATATGAAAAACATGTTTTTCAATGGCAAAAATCAATGAATATTGTAAATGCACAAACAGTAATATCTCCACATTGCAAGGTGCAATTCTGAAATTTTTTGCTTTTTCCTGTTAATCCTAGCATGATAAAGAAGATTCAAAGAGAGTGAGATGCCAGCTCCTTTCATTCAGTCAGTAGCTTCAAACATTTCTGGTATATGAAAAACATGTTTTTCAATGGCAAAAATCAATGAATATTGTAAATGCACAAACAGTAATATCTCCACATTGCACGGTGCAATTCTGAAATTTTTAGCTTTTTCCTGTTAATCCTAGCATGATAAAGAAGATTCAAAGAGAGTGAGATGCCAGCTCCTTTCATTCAGTCAGTAGCTTCAAACATTTCTGGTATATGAAAAACATGTTTTTCAATGGCAAAAATCAATGAATATTGTAAATGCACAAACAGTAATATCTCCACATTGCAAGGTGCAATTCTGAAATTTTTTGCTTTTTGCTGCTAATCCTAGCATGATAAAGAAGATTCAAAGAGAGTGAGATGCCAGCTCCTTTCATTCAGTCAGTAGCTTCAAACATTTCTGGTATATGAAAAACATGTTTTTCAATGGCAAAAATCAATGAATATTGTAAATGCACAAACAGTAATATCTCCACATTGCACGGTGCAATTCTGAAATTTTTAGCTTTTTCCTGTTAATCCTAGCATGATAAAGAAGATTCAAAGAGAGTGAGATGCCAGCTCCTTTCATTCAGTCAGTAGCTTCAAACATTTCTGGTATATGAAAAACATGTTTTTCAATGGCAAAAATCAATGAATATTGTAAATGCACAAACAGTAATATCTCCACATTGCAAGGTGCAATTCTGAAATTTTTTGCTTTTTCCTGTTAATCCTAGCATGATAAAGAAGATTCAGAGAGTGAGATGCCAGTTCCTTTCATTCAGTCAGTAGCTTCAAACATTTCTGGTATATGAAAAACATGTTTTTCAATGGCAAAAATCAATGAATATTGTAAATGCACAAACAGTAATATCTCCACATTGCAAGGTGCAATTCTGAAATTTTTTGCTTTTTCCTGCTAATCCTAGCATGATAAAGAAGATTCAAAGAGAGTGAGATGCCAGCTCCTTTCATTCAGTCAGTAGCTTCAAACATTTCTGGTATATGAAAAACATGTTTTTCAATGGCAAAAATCAATGAATATTGTAAATGCACAAACAGTAATATCTCCACATTGCAAGGTGCAATTCTGAAATTTTTTGCTTTTTCCTGCTAATCCTAGCATGATAAAGAAGATTCAAAGAGAGTGAGATGCCAGCTCCTTTCATTCAGTCAGTAGCTTCAAACATTTCTGGTATATGAAAAACATGTTTTTCAATGGCAAAAATCAATGAATATTGTAAATGCACAAACAGTAATATCTCCACATTGCAAGGTGCAATTCTGAAATTTTTTGCTTTTTCCTGCTAATCCTAGCATGATAAAGAAGATTCAAAGAGAGTGAGATGCCAGCTCCTTTCATTCAGTCAGTAGCTTCAAACATTTCTGGTATATGAAAAACATGTTTTTCAATGGCAAAAATCAATGAATATTGTAAATGCACAAACAGTAATATCTCCACATTGCACGGTGCAATTCTGAAATTTTTAGCTTTTTCCTGTTAATCCTAGCATGATAAAGAAGATTCAAAGAGAGTGAGATGCCAGCTCCTTTCATTCAGTCAGTAGCTTCAAACATTTCTGGTATATGAAAAACATGTTTTTCAATGGCAAAAATCAATGAATATTGTAAATGCACAAACAGTAATATCTCCACATTGCAAGGTGCAATTCTGAAATTTTTTGCTTTTTCCTGTTAATCCTAGCATGATAAAGAAGATTCAAAGAGAGTGAGATGCCAGCTCCTTTCATTCAGTCAGTAGCTTCAAACATTTCTGGTATATGAAAAACATGTTTTCAATGGCAAAAATCAATGAATATTGTAAATGCACAAACAGTAATATCTCCACATTGCAAGGTGCAATTCTGAAATTTTTTGCTTTTTCCTGCTAATCCTAGCATGATAAAGAAGATTCAAAGAGAGTGAGATGCCAGCTCCTTTCATTCAGTCAGTAGCTTCAAACATTTCTGGTATATGAAAAACATGTTTTTCAATGGCAAAAATCAATGAATATTGTAAATGCACAAACAGTAATATCTCCACATTGCACGGTGCAATTCTGAAATTTTTAGCTTTTTCCTGTTAATCCTAGCATGATGAAGAAGATTCAAAGAGAGTGAGATGCCAGCTTCCTCTTTTTTTCTTTCAATGTAGTAGCTTCAAACATTTCTGGTATATGAAAAACATGTTTTTCAATGGCAAAAATCAATGAATATTGTAAATGCACAAACAGTAATATCTCCACATTGCAAGGTGCAATTCTGAAATTTTTTGCTTTTTCCTGCTAATCCTAGCATGATAAAGAAGATTCAAAGAGAGTGAGATGCCAGCTCCTTTCATTCAGTCAGTAGCTTCAAACATTTCTGGTATATGAAAAACATGTTTTTCAATGGCAAAAATCAATGAATATTGTAAATGCACAAACAGTAATATCTCCACATTGCACGGTGCAATTCTGAAATTTTTAGCTTTTTCCTGTTAATCCTAGCATGATAAAGAAGATTCAAAGAGAGTGAGATGCCAGCTCCTTTCATTCAGTCAGTAGCTTCAAACATTTCTGGTATATGAAAAACATGTTTTTCAATGGCAAAAATCAATGAATATTGTAAATGCACAAACAGTAATATCTCCACATTGCAAGGTGCAATTCTGAAATTTTTTGCTTTTTCCTGTTAATCCTAGCATGATAAAGAAGATTCAAAGAGAGTGAGATGCCAGCTCCTTTCATTCAGTCAGTAGCTTCAAACATTTCTGGTATATGAAAAACATGTTTTTCAATGGCAAAAATCAATGAATATTGTAAATGCACAAACAGTAATATCTCCACATTGCAAGGTGCAATTCTGAAAATTTTTGCTTTTTCCTGCTAATCCTAGCATGATAAAGAAGATTCAAAGAGAGTGAGATGCCAGCTCCTTTCATTCAGTCAGTAGCTTCAAACATTTCTGGTATATGAAAAACATGTTTTTCAATGGCAAAAATCAATGAATATTGTAAATGCACAAACAGTAATATCTCCACATTGCACGGTGCAATTCTGAAATTTTTAGCTTTTTCCTGTTAATCCTAGCATGATAAAGAAGATTCAAAGAGAGTGAGATGCCAGCTCCTTTCATTCAGTCAGTAGCTTCAAACATTTCTGGTATATGAAAAACATGTTTTTCAATGGCAAAAATCAATGAATATTGTAAATGCACAAACAGTAATATCTCCACATTGCAAGGTGCAATTCTGAAATTTTTTGCTTTTTCCTGCTAATCCTAGCATGATAAAGAAGATTCAAAGAGAGTGAGATGCCAGCTCCTTTCATTCAGTCAGTAGCTTCAAACATTTCTGGTATATGAAAAACATGTTTTTCAATGGCAAAAATCAATGAATATTGTAAATGCACAAACAGTAATATCTCCACATTGCAAGGTGCAATTCTGAAATTTTTTGCTTTTTCCTGCTAATCCTAGCATGATAAAGAAGATTCAAAGAGAGTGAGATGCCAGCTCCTTTCATTCAGTCAGTAGCTTCAAACATTTCTGGTATATGAAAAACATGTTTTTCAATGGCAAAAATCAATGAATATTGTAAATGCACAAACAGTAATATCTCCACATTGCACGGTGCAATTCTGAAATTTTTAGCTTTTTCCTGTTAATCCTAGCATGATAAAGAAGATTCAAAGAGAGTGAGATGCCAGCTCCTTTCATTCAGTCAGTAGCTTCAAACATTTCTGGTATATGAAAAACATGTTTTTCAATGGCAAAAATCAATGAATATTGTAAATGCACAAACAGTAATATCTCCACATTGCAAGGTGCAATTCTGAAATTTTTTGCTTTTTCCTGTTAATCCTAGCATGATAAAGAAGATTCAAAGAGAGTGAGATGCCAGCTCCTTTCATTCAGTCAGTAGCTTCAAACATTTCTGGTATATGAAAAACATGTTTTTCAATGGCAAAAATCAATGAATATTGTAAATGCACAAACAGTAATATCTCCACATTGCAAGGTGCAATTCTGAAATTTTTTGCTTTTTCCTGCTAATCCTAGCATGATAAAGAAGATTCAAAGAGAGTGAGATGCCAGCTCCTTTCATTCAGTCAGTAGCTTCAAACATTTCTGGTATATGAAAAACATGTTTTTCAATGGCAAAAATCAATGAATATTGTAAATGCACAAACAGTAATATCTCCACATTGCAAGGTGCAATTCTGAAATTTTTTGCTTTTTCCTGCTAATCCTAGCATGATAAAGAAGATTCAAAGAGAGTGAGATGCCAGCTCCTTTCATTCAGTCAGTAGCTTCAAACATTTCTGGTATATGAAAAACATGTTTTTCAATGGCAAAAATCAATGAATATTGTAAATGCACAAACAGTAATATCTCCACATTGCAAGGTGCAATTCTGAAATTTTTTGCTTTTTCCTGCTAATCCTAGCATGATAAAGAAGATTCAAAGAGAGTGAGATGCCAGCTCCTTTCATTCAGTCAGTAGCTTCAAACATTTCTGGTATATGAAAAACATGTTTTTCAATGGCAAAAATCAATGAATATTGTAAATGCACAAACAGTAATATCTCCACATTGCACGGTGCAATTCTGAAATTTTTAGCTTTTTCCTGTTAATCCTAGCATGATAAAGAAGATTCAAAGAGAGTGAGATGCCAGCTCCTTTCATTCAGTCAGTAGCTTCAAACATTTCTGGTATATGAAAAACATGTTTTTCAATGGCAAAAATCAATGAATATTGTAAATGCACAAACAGTAATATCTCCACATTGCAAGGTGCAATTCTGAAATTTTTTGCTTTTTCCTGTTAATCCTAGCATGATAAAGAAGATTCAAAGAGAGTGAGATGCCAGCTCCTTTCATTCAGTCAGTAGCTTCAAACATTTCTGGTATATGAAAAACATGTTTTTCAATGGCAAAAATCAATGAATATTGTAAATGCACAAACAGTAATATCTCCACATTGCAAGGTGCAATTCTGAAATTTTTTGCTTTTTCCTGCTAATCCTAGCATGATAAAGAAGATTCAAAGAGAGTGAGATGCCAGCTCCTTTCATTCAGTCAGTAGCTTCAAACATTTCTGGTATATGAAAAACATGTTTTTCAATGGCAAAAATCAATGAATATTGTAAATGCACAAACAGTAATATCTCCACATTGCACGGTGCAATTCTGAAATTTTTAGCTTTTTCCTGTTAATCCTAGCATGATGAAGAAGATTCAAAGAGAGTGAGATGCCAGCTCCTTTCATTGTCAGTAGCTTCAAACATTTCTGGTATATGAAAAACATGTTTTTCAATGGCAAAAATCAATGAATATTGTAAATGCACAAACAGTAATATCTCCACATTGCAAGGTGCAATTCTGAAATTTTTTGCTTTTTCCTGCTAATCCTAGCATGATAAAGAAGATTCAAAGAGAGTGAGATGCCAGCTCCTTTCATTCAGTCAGTAGCTTCAAACATTTCTGGTATATGAAAAACATGTTTTTCAATGGCAAAAATCAATGAATATTGTAAATGCACAAACAGTAATATCTCCACATTGCACGGTGCAATTCTGAAATTTTTAGCTTTTTCCTGTTAATCCTAGCATGATAAAGAAGATTCAAAGAGAGTGAGATGCCAGCTCCTTTCATTCAGTCAGTAGCTTCAAACATTTCTGGTATATGAAAAACATGTTTTTCAATGGCAAAAATCAATGAATATTGTAAATGCACAAACAGTAATATCTCCACATTGCAAGGTGCAATTCTGAAATTTTTTGCTTTTTCCTGTTAATCCTAGCATGATAAAGAAGATTCAAAGAGAGTGAGATGCCAGCTCCTTTCATTCAGTCAGTAGCTTCAAACATTTCTGGTATATGAAAAACATGTTTTTCAATGGCAAAAATCAATGAATATTGTAAATGCACAAACAGTAATATCTCCACATTGCAAGGTGCAATTCTGAAAATTTTTTGCTTTTTCCTGCTAATCCTAGCATGATAAAGAAGATTCAAAGAGAGTGAGATGCCAGCTCCTTTCATTCAGTCAGTAGCTTCAAACATTTCTGGTATATGAAAAACATGTTTTTCAATGGCAAAAATCAATGAATATTGTAAATGCACAAACAGTAATATCTCCACATTGCACGGTGCAATTCTGAAATTTTTAGCTTTTTCCTGTTAATCCTAGCATGATAAAGAAGATTCAAAGAGAGTGAGATGCCAGCTCCTTTCATTCAGTCAGTAGCTTCAAACATTTCTGGTATATGAAAAACATGTTTTTCAATGGCAAAAATCAATGAATATTGTAAATGCACAAACAGTAATATCTCCACATTGCAAGGTGCAATTCTGAAATTTTTTGCTTTTTCCTGCTAATCCTAGCATGATAAAGAAGATTCAAAGAGAGTGAGATGCCAGCTCCTTTCATTCAGTCAGTAGCTTCAAACATTTCTGGTATATGAAAAACATGTTTTTCAATGGCAAAAATCAATGAATATTGTAAATGCACAAACAGTAATATCTCCACATTGCACGGTGCAATTCTGAAATTTTTAGCTTTTTCCTGTTAATCCTAGCATGATAAAGAAGATTCAAAGAGAGTGAGATGCCAGCTCCTTTCATTCAGTCAGTAGCTTCAAACATTTCTGGTATATGAAAAACATGTTTTTCAATGGCAAAAATCAATGAATATTGTAAATGCACAAACAGTAATATCTCCACATTGCAAGGTGCAATTCTGAAATTTTTTGCTTTTTCCTGTTAATCCTAGCATGACAAAGAAGATTCAAAGAGAGTGAGATGCCAGCTCCTTTCATTCAGTCAGTAGCTTCAAACATTTCTGGTATATGAAAAACATGTTTTTCAATGGCAAAAATCAATGAATATTGTAAATGCACAAACAGTAATATCTCCACATTGCAAGGTGCAATTCTGAAATTTTTTGCTTTTTCCTGCTAATCCTAGCATGATAAAGAAGATTCAAAGAGAGTGAGATGCCAGCTCCTTTCATTCAGTCAGTAGCTTCAAACATTTCTGGTATATGAAAAACGTTTTTCAATGGCAAAAATCAATGAATATTGTAAATGCACAAACAGTAATATCTCCACATTGCACGGTGCAATTCTGAAATTTTTAGCTTTTTCCTGTTAATCCTAGCATGATAAAGAAGATTCAAAGAGAGTGAGATGCCAGCTCCTTTCATTCAGTCAGTAGCTTCAAACATTTCTGGTATATGAAAAACATGTTTTTCAATGGCAAAAATCAATGAATATTGTAAATGCACAAACAGTAATATCTCCACATTGCACGGTGCAATTCTGAAATTTTTAGCTTTTTCCTGTTAATCCTAGCATGATAAAGAAGATTCAAAGAGAGTGAGATGCCAGCTCCTTTCATTCAGTCAGTAGCTTCAAACATTTCTGGTATATGAAAAACATGTTTTTCAATGGCAAAAATCAATGAATATTGTAAATGCACAAACAGTAATATCTCCACATTGCAAGGTGCAATTCTGAAATTTTTTGCTTTTTCCTGCTAATCCTAGCATGATAAAGAAGATTCAAAGAGAGTGAGATGCCAGCTCCTTTCATTCAGTCAGTAGCTTCAAACATTTCTGGTATATGAAAAACATGTTTTTCAATGGCAAAAATCAATGAATATTGTAAATGCACAAACAGTAATATCTCCACATTGCAAGGTGCAATTCTGAAATTTTTTGCTTTTTCCTGCTAATCCTAGCATGATAAAGAAGATGCCAGCTCCTTTCATTCAGTCAGTAGCTTCAAACATTTCTGGTATATGAAAAACATGTTTTTCAATGGCAAAAATCAATGAATATTGTAAATGCACAAACAGTAATATCTCCACATTGCACGGTGCAATTCTGAAATTTTTAGCTTTTTCCTGTTAATCCTAGCATGATAAAGAAGATTCAAAGAGAGTGAGATGCCAGCTCCTTTCATTCAGTCAGTAGCTTCAAACATTTCTGGTATATGAAAAACATGTTTTTCAATGGCAAAAATCAATGAATATTGTAAATGCACAAACAGTAATATCTCCACATTGCAAGGTGCAATTCTGAAATTTTTTGCTTTTTCCTGCTAATCCTAGCATGATAAAGAAGATTCAAAGAGAGTGAGATGCCAGCTCCTTTCATTCAGTCAGTAGCTTCAAACATTTCTGGTATATGAAAAACATGTTTTTCAATGGCAAAAATCAATGAATATTGTAAATGCACAAACAGTAATATCTCCACATTGCAAGGTGCAATTCTGAAATTTTTTGCTTTTTCCTGTTAATCCTAGCATGATAAAGAAGATTCAAAGAGAGTGAGATGCCAGCTCCTTTCATTCAGTCAGTAGCTTCAAACATTTCTGGTATATGAAAAACATGTTTTTCAATGGCAAAAATCAATGAATATTGTAAATGCACAAACAGTAATATCTCCACATTGCAAGGTGCAATTCTGAAATTTTTTGCTTTTTCCTGCTAATCCTAGCATGATAAAGAAGATTCAAAGAGAGTGAGATGCCAGCTCCTTTCATTCAGTCAGTAGCTTCAAACATTTCTGGTATATGAAAAACATGTTTTTCAATGGCAAAAATCAATGAATATTGTAAATGCACAAACAGTAATATCTCCACATTGCACGGTGCAATTCTGAAATTTTTAGCTTTTTCCTGTTAATCCTAGCATGATAAAGAAGATTCAAAGAGAGTGAGATGCCAGCTCCTTTCATTCAGTCAGTAGCTTCAAACATTTCTGGTATATGAAAAACATGTTTTTCAATGGCAAAAATCAATGAATATTGTAAATGCACAAACAGTAATATCTCCACATTGCAAGGTGCAATTCTGAAATTTTTTGCTTTTTCCTGCTAATCCTAGCATGATAAAGAAGATTCAAAGAGAGTGAGATGCCAGCTCCTTTCATTCAGTCAGTAGCTTCAAACATTTCTGGTATATGAAAAACATGTTTTTCAATGGCAAAAATCAATGAATATTGTAAATGCACAAACAGTAATATCTCCACATTGCACGGTGCAATTCTGAAATTTTTAGCTTTTTCCTGTTAATCCTAGCATGATAAAGAAGATTCAGAGTGAGATGCCAGCTCCTTTCATTCAGTCAGTAGCTTCAAACATTTCTGGTATATGAAAAACATGTTTTTCAATGGCAAAAATCAATGAATATTGTAAATGCACAAACAGTAATATCTCCACATTGCAAGGTGCAATTCTGAAATTTTTTGCTTTTTCCTGCTAATCCTAGCATGATAAAGAAGATTCAAAGAGAGTGAGATGCCAGCTCCTTTCATTCAGTCAGTAGCTTCAAACATTTCTGGTATATGAAAAACATGTTTTTCAATGGCAAAAATCAATGAATATTGTAAATGCACAAACAGTAATATCTCCACATTGCACGGTGCAATTCTGAAATTTTTAGCTTTTTCCTGTTAATCCTAGCATGATAAAGAAGATTCAAAGAGAGTGAGATGCCAGCTCCTTTCATTCAGTCAGTAGCTTCAAACATTTCTGGTATATGAAAAACATGTTTTTCAATGGCAAAAATCAATGAATATTGTAAATGCACAAACAGTAATATCTCCACATTGCAAGGTGCAATTCTGAAATTTTTTGCTTTTTCCTGCTAATCCTAGCATGATAAAGAAGATTCAAAGAGAGTGAGATGCCAGCTCCTTTCATTCAGTCAGTAGCTTCAAACATTTCTGGTATATGAAAAACATGTTTTTCAATGGCAAAAATCAATGAATATTGTAAATGCACAAACAGTAATATCTCCACATTGCACGGTGCAATTCTGAAATTTTTAGCTTTTTCCTGTTAATCCTAGCATGATAAAGAAGATTCAAAGAGAGTGAGATGCCAGTTCCTTTCATTCAGTCAGTAGCTTCAAACATTTCTGGTATATGAAAAACATGTTTTTCAATGGCAAAAATCAATGAATATTGTAAATGCACAAACAGTAATATCTCCACATTGCAAGGTGCAATTCTGAAATTTTTTGCTTTTTCCTGCTAATCCTAGCATGATAAAGAAGATTCAAAGAGAGTGAGATGCCAGCTCCTTTCATTCAGTCAGTAGCTTCAAACATTTCTGGTATATGAAAAACATGTTTTTCAATGGCAAAAATCAATGAATATTGTAAATGCACAAACAGTAATATCTCCACATTGCACGGTGCAATTCTGAAATTTTTAGCTTTTTCCTGTTAATCCTAGCATGATAAAGAAGATTCAAAGAGAGTGAGATGCCAGCTCCTTTCATTCAGTCAGTAGCTTCAAACATTTCTGGTATATGAAAAACATGTTTTTCAATGGCAAAAATCAATGAATATTGTAAATGCACAAACAGTAATATCTCCACATTGCAAGGTGCAATTCTGAAATTTTTTGCTTTTTCCTGCTAATCCTAGCATGATAAAGAAGATTCAAAGAGAGTGAGATGCCAGCTCCTTTCATTCAGTCAGTAGCTTCAAACATTTCTGGTATATGAAAAACATGTTTTTCAATGGCAAAAATCAATGAATATTGTAAATGCACAAACAGTAATATCTCCACATTGCAAGGTGCAATTCTGAAATTTTTTGCTTTTTCCTGCTAATCCTAGCATGATAAAGAAGATTCAAAGAGAGTGAGATGCCAGCTCCTTTCATTCAGTCAGTAGCTTCAAACATTTCTGGTATATGAAAAACATGTTTTTCAATGGCAAAAATCAATGAATATTGTAAATGCACAAACAGTAATATCTCCACATTGCACGGTGCAATTCTGAAATTTTTAGCTTTTTCCTGTTAATCCTAGCATGATAAAGAAGATTCAAAGAGAGTGAGATGCCAGCTCCTTTCATTCAGTCAGTAGCTTCAAACATTTCTGGTATATGAAAAACATGTTTTTCAATGGCAAAAATCAATGAATATTGTAAATGCACAAACAGTAATATCTCCACATTGCAAGGTGCAATTCTGAAATTTTTTGCTTTTTCCTGTTAATCCTAGCATGATAAAGAAGATTCAAAGAGAGTGAGATGCCAGCTCCTTTCATTCAGTCAGTAGCTTCAAACATTTCTGGTATATGAAAAACATATTTTTCAATGGCAAAAATCAATGAATATTGTAAATGCACAAACAGTAATATCTCCACATTGCAAGGTGCAATTCTGAAATTTTTTGCTTTTTCCTGCTAATCCTAGCATGATAAAGAAGATTCAAAGAGAGTGAGATGCCAGCTCCTTTCATTCAGTCAGTAGCTTCAAACATTTCTGGTATATGAAAAACATGTTTTTCAATGGCAAAAATCAATGAATATTGTAAATGCACAAACAGTAATATCTCCACATTGCAAGGTGCAATTCTGAAATTTTTTGCTTTTTCCTGCTAATCCTAGCATGATAAAGAAGATTCAAAGAGAGTGAGATGCCAGCTCCTTTCATTCAGTCAGTAGCTTCAAACATTTCTGGTATATGAAAAACATGTTTTTCAATGGCAAAAATCAATGAATATTGTAAATGCACAAACAGTAATATCTCCACATTGCACGGTGCAATTCTGAAATTTTTAGCTTTTTCCTGTTAATCCTAGCATGATAAAGAAGATTCAAAGAGAGTGAGATGCCAGCTCCTTTCATTCAGTCAGTAGCTTCAAACATTTCTGGTATATGAAAAACATGTTTTTCAATGGCAAAAATCAATGAATATTGTAAATGCACAAACAGTAATATCTCCACATTGCAAGGTGCAATTCTGAAATTTTTTGCTTTTTCCTGCTTTGCTTTTTCCTGCTAATCCTAGCATGATAAAGAAGATTCAAAGAGAGTGAGATGCCAGCTCCTTTCATTCAGTCAGTAGCTTCAAACATTTCTGGTATATGAAAAACATGTTTTTCAATGGCAAAAATCAATGAATATTGTAAATGCACAAACAGTAATATCTCCACATTGCAAGGTGCAATTCTGAAATTTTTTGCTTTTTCCTGTTAATCCTAGCATGATAAAGAAGATTCAAAGAGAGTGAGATGCCAGCTCCTTTCATTCAGTCAGTAGCTTCAAACATTTCTGGTATATGAAAAACATGTTTTTCAATGGCAAAAATCAATGAATATTGTAAATGCACAAACAGTAATATCTCCACATTGCACGGTGCAATTCTGAAATTTTTAGCTTTTTCCTGTTAATCCTAGCATGATAAAGAAGATTCAGAGTGAGATGCCAGCTCCTTTCATTCAGTCAGTAGCTTCAAACATTTCTGGTATATGAAAAACATGTTTTTCAATGGCAAAAATCAATGAATATTGTAAATGCACAAACAGTAATATCTCCACATTGCAAGGTGCAATTCTGAAATTTTTTGCTTTTTCCTGCTAATCCTAGCATGATAAAGAAGATTCAAAGAGAGTGAGATGCCAGCTCCTTTCATTCAGTCAGTAGCTTCAAACATTTCTGGTATATGAAAAACATGTTTTACAATGGCAAAAATCAATGAATATTGTAAATGCACAAACAGTAATATCTCCACATTGCACGGTGCAATTCTGAAATTTTTAGCTTTTTCCTGTTAATCCTAGCATGATAAAGAAGATTCAAAGAGAGTGAGATGCCAGCTCCTTTCATTCAGTCAGTAGCTTCAAACATTTCTGGTATATGAAAAACATGTTTTTCAATGGCAAAAATCAATGAATATTGTAAATGCACAAACAGTAATATCTCCACATTGCAAGGTGCAATTCTGAAATTTTTTGCTTTTTCCTGTTAATCCTAGCATGATAAAGAAGATTCAAAGAGAGTGAGATGCCAGCTCCTTTCATTTAGTCAGTAGCTTCAAACATTTCTGGTATATGAAAAACATGTTTTTCAATGGCAAAAATCAATGAATATTGTAAATGCACAAACAGTAATATCTCCACATTGCAAGGTGCAATTCTGAAATTTTTTGCTTTTTCCTGCTAATCCTGGCATGATAAAGAAGATTCAAAGAGAGTGAGATGCCAGCTCCTTTCATTCAGTCAGTAGCTTCAAACATTTCTGGTATATGAAAAACATGTTTTTCAATTGCAAAAATCAATGAATATTGTAAATGCACAAACAGTAATATCTCCACATTGCACGGTGCAATTCTGAAATTTTTAGCTTTTTCCTGTTAATCCTAGCATGATAAAGAAGATTCAAAGAGAGTGAGATGCCAGCTCCTTTCATTCAGTCAGTAGCTTCAAACATTTCTGGTATATGAAAAACATGTTTTTCAATGGCAAAAATCAATGAATATTGTAAATGCACAAACAGTAATATCTCCACATTGCAAGGTGCAATTCTGAAATTTTTTGCTTTTTCCTGTTAATCCTAGCATGATAAAGAAGATTCAAAGAGAGTGAGATGCCAGCTCCTTTCATTCAGTCAGTAGCTTCAAACATTTCTGGTATATGAAAAACATGTTTTTCAATGGCAAAAATCAATGAATATTGTAAATGCACAAACAGTAATATCTCCACATTGCAAGGTGCAATTCTGAAATTTTTTGCTTTTTCCTGCTAATCCTAGCATGATAAAGAAGATTCAAAGAGAGTGAGATGCCAGCTCCTTTCATTCAGTCAGTAGCTTCAAACATTTCTGGTATATGAAAAACATGTTTTTCAATGGCAAAAATCAATGAATATTGTAAATGCACAAACAGTAATATCTCCACATTGCACGGTGCAATTCTGAAATTTTTAGCTTTTTCCTGTTAATCCTAGCATGATAAAGAAGATTCAAAGAGAGTGAGATGCCAGCTCCTTTCATTCAGTCAGTAGCTTCAAACATTTCTGGTATATGAAAAACATGTTTTTCAATGGCAAAAATCAATGAATATTGTAAATGCACAAACAGTAATATCTCCACATTGCAAGGTGCAATTCTGAAATTTTTTGCTTTTTCCTGCTAATCCTAGCATGATAAAGAAGATTCAAAGAGAGTGAGATGCCAGCTCCTTTCATTCAGTCAGTAGCTTCAAACATTTCTGGTATATGAAAAACATGTTTTTCAATGGCAAAAATCAATGAATATTGCAAATGCACAAACAGTAATATCTCCACATTGCATGGTGCAATTCTGAAATTTTTAGCTTTTTCCTGTTAATCCTAGCATGATAAAGAAGATTCAAAGAGAGTGAGATGCCAGTTCCTTTCATTCAGTCAGTAGCTTCAAACATTTCTGGTATATGAAAAACATGTTTTTCAATGGCAAAAATCAATGAATATTGTAAATGCACAAACAGTAATATCTCCACATTGCAAGGTGCAATTCTGAAATTTTTTGCTTTTTCCTGCTAATCCTAGCATGATAAAGAAGATTCAAAGAGAGTGAGATGCCAGCTCCTTTCATTCAGTCAGTAGCTTCAAACATTTCTGGTATATGAAAAACATGTTTTTCAATGGCAAAAATCAATGAATATTGTAAATGCACAAACAGTAATATCTCCACATTGCACGGTGCAATTCTGAAATTTTTAGCTTTTTCCTGTTAATCCTAGCATGATAAAGAAGATTCAAAGAGAGTGAGATGCCAGTTCCTTTCATTCAGTCAGTAGCTTCAAACATTTCTGGTATATGAAAAACATGTTTTTCAATGGCAAAAATCAATGAATATTGTAAATGCACAAACAGTAATATCTCCACATTGCAAGGTGCAATTCTGAAATTTTTTGCTTTTTCCTGCTAATCCTAGCATGATAAAGAAGATTCAAAGAGAGTGAAATGCCAGCTCCTTTCATTCAGTCAGTAGCTTCAAACATTTCTGGTATATGAAAAACATGTTTTTCAATGGCAAAAATCAATGAATATTGTAAATGCACAAACAGTAATATCTCCACATTGCACGGTGCAATTCTGAAATTTTTAGCTTTTTCCTGTTAATCCTAGCATGATAAAGAAGATTCAGAGTGAGATGCCAGCTCCTTTCATTCAGTCAGTAGCTTCAAACATTTCTGGTATATGAAAAACATGTTTTTCAATGGCAAAAATCAATGAATATTGTAAATGCACAAACAGTAATATCTCCACATTGCAAGGTGCAATTCTGAAATTTTTTGCTTTTTCCTGCTAATCCTAGCATGATAAAGAAGATTCAAAGAGAGTGAGATGCCAGCTCCTTTCATTCAGTCAGTAGCTTCAAACATTTCTGGTATATGAAAAACATGTTTTACAATGGCAAAAATCAATGAATATTGTAAATGCACAAACAGTAATATCTCCACATTGCACGGTGCAATTCTGAAATTTTTAGCTTTTTCCTGTTAATCCTAGCATGATAAAGAAGATTCAAAGAGAGTGAGATGCCAGCTCCTTTCATTCAGTCAGTAGCTTCAAACATTTCTGGTATATGAAAAACATGTTTTTCAATGGCAAAAATCAATGAATATTGTAAATGCACAAACAGTAATATCTCCACATTGCAAGGTGCAATTCTGAAATTTTTTGCTTTTTCCTGTTAATCCTAGCATGATAAAGAAGATTCAAAGAGAGTGAGATGCCAGCTCCTTTCATTTAGTCAGTAGCTTCAAACATTTCTGGTATATGAAAAACATGTTTTTCAATGGCAAAAATCAATGAATATTGTAAATGCACAAACAGTAATATCTCCACATTGCAAGGTGCAATTCTGAAATTTTTTGCTTTTTCCTGCTAATCCTGGCATGATAAAGAAGATTCAAAGAGAGTGAGATGCCAGCTCCTTTCATTCAGTCAGTAGCTTCAAACATTTCTGGTATATGAAAAACATGTTTTTCAATGGCAAAAATCAATGAATATTGTAAATGCACAAACAGTAATATCTCCACATTGCACGGTGCAATTCTGAAATTTTTAGCTTTTTCCTGTTAATCCTAGCATGATAAAGAAGATTCAAAGAGAGTGAGATGCCAGCTCCTTTCATTCAGTCAGTAGCTTCAAACATTTCTGGTATATGAAAAACATGTTTTTCAATGGCAAAAATCAATGAATATTGTAAATGCACAAACAGTAATATCTCCACATTGCAAGGTGCAATTCTGAAATTTTTTGCTTTTTCCTGCTAATCCTAGCATGATAAAGAAGATTCAAAGAGAGTGAGATGCCAGCTCCTTTCATTCAGTCAGTAGCTTCAAACATTTCTGGTATATGAAAAACATGTTTTTCAATGGCAAAAATCAATGAATATTGTAAATGCACAAACAGTAATATCTCCACATTGCACGGTGCAATTCTGAAATTTTTAGCTTTTTCCTGTTAATCCTAGCATGATAAAGAAGATTCAAAGAGAGTGAGATGCCAGCTCCTTTCATTCAGTCAGTAGCTTCAAACATTTCTGGTATATGAAAAACATGTTTTTCAATGGCAAAAATCAATGAATATTGTAAATGCACAAACAGTAATATCTCCACATTGCAAGGTGCAATTCTGAAATTTTTTGCTTTTTCCTGTTAATCCTAGCATGATAAAGAAGATTCAAAGAGAGTGAGATGCCAGCTCCTTTCATTCAGTCAGTAGCTTCAAACATTTCTGGTATATGAAAAACATGTTTTTCAATGGCAAAAATCAATGAATATTGTAAATGCACAAACAGTAATATCTCCACATTGCAAGGTGCAATTCTGAAATTTTTTGCTTTTTCCTGCTAATCCTAGCATGATAAAGAAGATTCAAAGAGAGTGAGATGCCAGCTCCTTTCATTCAGTCAGTAGCTTCAAACATTTCTGGTATATGAAAAACATGTTTTTCAATGGCAAAAATCAATGAATATTGTAAATGCACAAACAGTAATATCTCCACATTGCAAGGTGCAATTCTGAAATTTTTTGCTTTTTCCTGCTAATCCTAGCATGATAAAGAAGATTCAAAGAGAGTGAGATGCCAGCTCCTTTCATTCAGTCAGTAGCTTCAAACATTTCTGGTATATGAAAAACATGTTTTACAATGGCAAAAATCAATGAATATTGCAAATGCACAAACAGTAATATCTCCACATTGCACGGTGCAATTCTGAAATTTTTAGCTTTTTCCTGTTAATCCTAGCATGATAAAGAAGATTCAAAGAGAGTGAGATGCCAGCTCCTTTCATTCAGTCAGTAGCTTCAAACATTTCTGGTATATGAAAAACATGTTTTTCAATGGCAAAAATCAATGAATATTGTAAATGCACAAACAGTAATATCTCCACATTGCAAGGTGCAATTCTGAAATTTTTTGCTTTTTCCTGCTAATCCTAGCATGATAAAGAAGATTCAAAGAGAGTGAGATGCCAGCTCCTTTCATTCAGTCAGTAGCTTCAAACATTTCTGGTATATGAAAAACATGTTTTTCAATGGCAAAAATCAATGAATATTGTAAATGCACAAACAGTAATATCTCCACATTGCACGGTGCAATTCTGAAATTTTTAGCTTTTTCCTGTTAATCCTAGCATGATAAAGAAGATTCAAAGAGAGTGAGATGCCAGCTCCTTTCATTCAGTCAGTAGCTTCAAACATTTCTGGTATATGAAAAACATGTTTTTCAATGGCAAAAATCAATGAATATTGTAAATGCACAAACAGTAATATCTCCACATTGCAAGGTGCAATTCTGAAATTTTTTGCTTTTTCCTATTAATCCTAGCATGATAAAGAAGATTCAAAGAGAGTGAGATGCCAGCTCCTTTCATTCAGTCAGTAGCTTCAAACATTTCTGGTATATGAAAAACATGTTTTTCAATGGCAAAAATCAATGAATATTGTAAATGCACAAACAGTAATATCTCCACATTGCAAGGTGCAATTCTGAAATTTTTTGCTTTTTCCTGCTAATCCTAGCATGATAAAGAAGATTCAAAGAGAGTGAGATGCCAGCTCCTTTCATTCAGTCAGTAGCTTCAAACATTTCTGGTATATGAAAAACATGTTTTTCAATGGCAAAAATCAATGAATATTGTAAATGCACAAACAGTAATATCTCCACATTGCAAGGTGCAATTCTGAAATTTTTTGCTTTTTCCTGCTAATCCTAGCATGATAAAGAAGATTCAAAGAGAGTGAGATGCCAGCTCCTTTCATTCAGTCAGTAGCTTCAAACATTTCTGGTATATGAAAAACATGTTTTTCAATGGCAAAAATCAATGAATATTGTAAATGCACAAACAGTAATATCTCCACATTGCACGGTGCAATTCTGAAATTTTTAGCTTTTTCCTGTTAATCCTAGCATGATAAAGAAGATTCAAAGAGAGTGAGATGCCAGCTCCTTTCATTCAGTCAGTAGCTTCAAACATTTCTGGTATATGAAAAACATGTTTTTCAATGGCAAAAATCAATGAATATTGTAAATGCACAAACAGTAATATCTCCACATTGCAAGGTGCAATTCTGAAATTTTTAGCTTTTTCCTGTTAATCCTAGCATGATAAAGAAGATTCAAAGAGAGTGAGATGCCAGCTCCTTTCATTCAGTCAGTAGCTTCAAACATTTCTGGTATATGAAAAACATGTTTTTCAATGGCAAAAATCAATGAATATTGTAAATGCACAAACAGTAATATCTCCACATTGCAAGGTGCAATTCTGAAATTTTTTGCTTTTTCCTGCTAATCCTAGCATGATAAAGAAGATTCAAAGAGAGTGAGATGCCAGCTCCTTTCATTCAGTCAGTAGCTTCAAACATTTCTGGTATATGAAAAACATGTTTTTCAATGGCAAAAATCAATGAATATTGTAAATGCACAAACAGTAATATCTCCACATTGCACGGTGCAATTCTGAAATTTTTAGCTTTTTCCTGTTAATCCTAGCATGATAAAGAAGATTCAAAGAGAGTGAGATGCCAGCTCCTTTCATTCAGTCAGTAGCTTCAAACATTTCTGGTATATGAAAAACATGTTTTTCAATGGCAAAAATCAATGAATATTGTAAATGCACAAACAGTAATATCTCCACATTGCAAGGTGCAATTCTGAAATTTTTTGCTTTTTCCTGCTAATCCTAGCATGATAAAGAAGATTCAAAGAGAGTGAGATGCCAGCTCCTTTCATTCAGTCAGTAGCTTCAAACATTTCTGGTATATGAAAAACATGTTTTTCAATGGCAAAAATCAATGAATATTGTAAATGCACAAACAGTAATATCTCCACATTGCACGGTGCAATTCTGAAATTTTTAGCTTTTTCCTGTTAATCCTAGCATGATAAAGAAGATTCAAAGAGAGTGAGATGCCAGCTCCTTTCATTCAGTCAGTTGCTTCAAACATTTCTGGTATATGAAAAACATGTTTTTCAATGGCAAAAATCAATGAATATTGTAAATGCACAAACAGTAATATCTCCACATTGCAAGGTGCAATTCTGAAATTTTTTGCTTTTTCCTGTTAATCCTAGCATGATAAAGAAGATTCAAAGAGAGTGAGATGCCAGCTCCTTTCATTCAGTCAGTAGCTTCAAACATTTCTGGTATATGAAAAACATGTTTTTCAATGGCAAAAATCAATGAATATTGTAAATGCACAAACAGTAATATCTCCACATTGCAAGGTGCAATTCTGAAATTTTTTGCTTTTTCCTGCTAATCCTAGCATGATAAAGAAGATTCAAAGAGAGTGAGATGCCAGCTCCTTTCATTCAGTCAGTAGCTTCAAACATTTCTGGTATATGAAAAACATGTTTTTCAATGGCAAAAATCAATGAATATTGTAAATGCACAAACAGTAATATCTCCACATTGCAAGGTGCAATTCTGAAATTTTTTGCTTTTTCCTGCTAATCCTAGCATGATAAAGAAGATTCAAAGAGAGTGAGATGCCAGCTCCTTTCATTCAGTCAGTAGCTTCAAACATTTCTGGTATATGAAAAACATGTTTTTCAATGGCAAAAATCAATGAATATTGTAAATGCACAAACAGTAATATCTCCACATTGCACGGTGCAATTCTGAAATTTTTAGCTTTTTCCTGTTAATCCTAGCATGATAAAGAAGATTCAAAGAGAGTGAGATGCCAGCTCCTTTCATTCAGTCAGTAGCTTCAAACATTTCTGGTATATGAAAAACATGTTTTTCAATGGCAAAAATCAATGAATATTGTAAATGCACAAACAGTAATATCTCCACATTGCAAGGTGCAATTCTGAAATTTTTTGCTTTTTCCTGTTAATCCTAGCATGATAAAGAAGATTCAAAGAGAGTGAGATGCCAGCTCCTTTCATTCAGTCAGTAGCTTCAAACATTTCTGGTATATGAAAAACATGTTTTTCAATGGCAAAAATCAATGAATATTGTAAATGCACAAACAGTAATATCTCCACATTGCAAGGTGCAATTCTGAAATTTTTTGCTTTTTCCTGCTAATCCTAGCATGATAAAGAAGATTCAAAGAGAGTGAGATGCCAGCTCCTTTCATTCAGTCAGTAGCTTCAAACATTTCTGGTATATGAAAAACATGTTTTTCAATGGCAAAAATCAATGAATATTGTAAATGCACAAACAGTAATATCTCCACATTGCACGGTGCAATTCTGAAATTTTTAGCTTTTTCCTGTTAATCCTAGCATGATAAAGAAGATTCAAAGAGAGTGAGATGCCAGCTCCTTTCATTCAGTCAGTAGCTTCAAACATTTCTGGTATATGAAAAACATGTTTTTCAATGGCAAAAATCAATGAATATTGTAAATGCACAAACAGTAATATCTCCACATTGCAAGGTGCAATTCTGAAATTTTTTGCTTTTTCCTGTTAATCCTAGCATGATAAAGAAGATTCAAAGAGAGTGAGATGCCAGCTCCTTTCATTCAGTCAGTAGCTTCAAACATTTCTGGTATATGAAAAACATGTTTTTCAATGGCAAAAATCAATGAATATTGTAAATGCACAAACAGTAATATCTCCACATTGCACGGTGCAATTCTGAAATTTTTAGCTTTTTCCTGTTAATCCTAGCATGATAAAGAAGATTCAAAGAGAGTGAGATGCCAGCTCCTTTCATTCAGTCAGTAGCTTCAAACATTTCTGGTATATGAAAAACATGTTTTTCAATGGCAAAAATCAATGAATATTGTAAATGCACAAACAGTAATATCTCCACATTGCAAGGTGCAATTCTGAAATTTTTTGCTTTTTCCTGTTAATCCTAGCATGATAAAGAAGATTCAAAGAGAGTGAGATGCCAGCTCCTTTCATTCAGTCAGTAGCTTCAAACATTTCTGGTATATGAAAAACATGTTTTTCAATGGCAAAAATCAATGAATATTGTAAATGCACAAACAGTAATATCTCCACATTGCAAGGTGCAATTCTGAAATTTTTTGCTTTTTCCTGCTAATCCTAGCATGATAAAGAAGATTCAAAGAGAGTGAGATGCCAGCTCCTTTCATTCAGTCAGTAGCTTCAAACATTTCTGGTATATGAAAAACATGTTTTTCAATGGCAAAAATCAATGAATATTGTAAATGCACAAACAGTAATATCTCCACATTGCACGGTGCAATTCTGAAATTTTTAGCTTTTTCCTGTTAATCCTAGCATGATAAAGAAGATTCAAAGAGAGTGAGATGCCAGCTCCTTTCATTCAGTCAGTAGCTTCAAACATTTCTGGTATATGAAAAACATGTTTTTCAATGGCAAAAATCAATGAATATTGTAAATGCACAAACAGTAATATCTCCACATTGCAAGGTGCAATTCTGAAATTTTTTGCTTTTTCCTGCTAATCCTAGCATGATAAAGAAGATTCAAAGAGAGTGAGATGCCAGCTCCTTTCATTCAGTCAGTAGCTTCAAACATTTCTGGTATATGAAAAACATGTTTTTCAATGGCAAAAATCAATGAATATTGTAAATGCACAAACAGTAATATCTCCACATTGCACGGTGCAATTCTGAAATTTTTAGCTTTTTCCTGTTAATCCTAGCATGATAAAGAAGATTCAAAGAGAGTGAGATGCCAGCTCCTTTCATTCAGTCAGTAGCTTCAAACATTTCTGGTATATGAAAAACATGTTTTTCAATGGCAAAAATCAATGAATATTGTAAATGCACAAACAGTAATATCTCCACATTGCAAGGTGCAATTCTGAAATTTTTTGCTTTTTCCTGTTAATCCTAGCATGATAAAGAAGATTCAAAGAGAGTGAGATGCCAGCTCCTTTCATTCAGTCAGTAGCTTCAAACATTTCTGGTATATGAAAAACATGTTTTTCAATGGCAAAAATCAATGAATATTGTAAATGCACAAACAGTAATATCTCCACATTGCAAGGTGCAATTCTGAAATTTTTTGCTTTTTCCTGCTAATCCTAGCATGATAAAGAAGATTCAAAGAGAGTGAGATGCCAGCTCCTTTCATTCAGTCAGTAGCTTCAAACATTTCTGGTATATGAAAAACATGTTTTTCAATGTCAAAAATCAATGAATATTGTAAATGCACAAACAGTAATTTCTCCGCATTGCAAGGTGCAATTCTGAAATTTTTTGCTTTTTCCTGCTCCTCTTAGCATGATAAAGAAGATTCAAAGAGAGTGAGATGCCAGCTCCTTTCATTCAGTCAGTAGCTTCAATCATTTCTGGACGTTTTTCAATGGCAAAAATCAATGAATATTGTAAATGCACAAACAGTAATTTCTCCGCATTGCAAGGTGCAATTCTGCAATTTTTTGCTTTTTCCTGCTCCTCTTAGCATGATAAAGAAGATTCAAAGAGAGTGAGATGCCAGATCCTTTCCTTCAGTCAGTAGCTTCAATCATTTCTGGTATATGAATAACATGATGTTTTTCAATGGCAAAAATCAATGAATTTTGTAAATGCACAAACAGTAATTTCTCCGCATTGCAAGGCGCAATTCTGAAATTTTTTGCTTTTTCCTGCTCCTCTTAGCATGATAAAGAAGATTCAAAGAGAGTGAGATGCCAGCTCCTTTCATTCAGTCAGTAGCTTCAATCATTTCTGGACATTTTTCAATGGCAAAAATCAATGAATATTGTAAATGCACAAACAGTAATTTCTCCGCATTGCAAGGTGCAATTCTGAAATTTTTTGCTTTTTCCTGCTCCTCTTAGCATGATAAAGAAGATTCAAAGAGAGTGAGATGCCAGCTCCTTTTGTTCAGTCAGTAGCTTCAATCATTTCTGGACGTTTTTCAATGGCAAAAATCATTGAATATTATAAATGCACAAACAGTAATTTCTCCGCATTGCAAGGTGCAATTCTGAAATTTTTTACTTTTTCCTGCTCCTCTTAGCATGATAAAGAAGATTCAAAGAGAGTGAGATGCCAGCTCCTTTCATTCAGTCAGTAGCTTCAATCATTTCTGGTATATGAATAACATGATGTTTTTCAATGGCAAAAATCAATGAATATTGTAAATGCAAAAACAGTAATTTCTCCGCATTGCAAGGTGCAATTCTGAAATTTTTTGCTTTTTCCTGCTCCTCTTAGCATGATAAAGAAGATTCAAAGAGAGTGAGATGCCAGCTCCTTTCATTCAGTCAGTAGCTTCAATCATTTCTGGACGTTTTTCAATGGCAAAAATCAATGAATATTGTAAATGCACAAACAGTAATTTCTCCGCATTGCAAGGTGCAATTCTGAAATTTTTTGCTTTTTCCTGCTCCTCTTAGCATGATAAACAAGATTCAAAGAGAGTGAGATGCCAGCTCATTTCATTCAGTCAGTAGCTTCAATCATTTCTGGACGTTTTTCAATGGCAAAAATCATTGAATATTGTAAATGCACAAACAGTAATTTCTCCGCATTGCAAGGTGCAATTCTGAAATTTTTTGCTTTTTCCTGCTCCTCTTAGCATGATAAAGAAGATTCAAAGAGAGTGAGATGCCAGCTCCTTTCATTCAGTCAGTAGCTTCAATCATTTCTGGTATATGAATAACATGATGTTTTTCAATCGCAAAAATCAATGAATATTGTAAATGCACAAACAGTAATTTCTCCGCATTGCAAGGTGCAATTCTGAAATTTTTTGCTTTTTCCTGCTCCTCTTAGCATGATAAAGAAGATTCAAAGAGAGTGAGATGCCAGCTTCTTTCATTCAGTCAGTAGCTTCAATCATTTCTGGACGTTTTTCAATGGCAAAAATCAATGAATATTGTAAATGCACAAACAGTAATTTCTCCGCATTGCAAGGTGCAATTCTGAAATTTTTTGCTTTTTCCTGCTCCTCTAAGCATGATAAAGAAGATTCAAAGAGAGTGAGATGCCAGATCCTTTCCTTCAGTCAGTAGCTTCAATCATTTCTGGTATATGAATAACATGATGTTTTTCAATGGCAAAAATCAATGAATTTTGTAAATGCACAAACAGTAATTTCTCCGCATTGGAAGGCGCAATTCTGAAATTTTTTGCTTTTTCCTGCTCCTCTTAGCATGATAAAGAAGATTCAAAGAGAGTGAGATGCCAGCTCCTTTCATTCAGTCAGTAGCTTCAATCATTTCTGGACATTTTTCAATGGCAAAAATCAATGAATATTGTAAATGCACAAACAGTAATTTCTCCGCATTGCAAGGTGCAATTCTTAAATTTTTTGCTTTTTCCTGCTCCTCTTAGCATGATAAAGAAGATTCAGAGAGTGAGATGCCAGCTCCTTTCATTCAGTCAGTAGCTTCAATCATTTCTGGACGTTTTTCAATGGCAAAAATCAATGAATATTGTAAATGCACAAACAGTAATTTCTCCGCATTGCAAGGTGCAATTCTGAAATTTTTTGCTTTTTCCTGCTCCTCTTAGCATGATAAAGAAGATTCAAAGAGAGTGAGATGCCAGCTCCTTTCATTCAGTCAGTACCTTCAATCATTTCTGGACGTTTTTCAATGGCAAAAATCAATGAATATTGTAAATGCACAAACAGTAATTTCTCCGCATTGCAAGGTGCAATTCTGAAATTTTTTGCTTTTTCCTGCTCCTCTTAGCATGATAAAGAAGATTCAAAGAGAGTGAGATGCCAGCTCCTTTCATTCAGTCAGTAGCTTCAATCATTTCTGGACGTTTTTCAATGGCAAAAATCAATGAATATTGTAAATGCACAAACTGTAATTTCTCCGCATTGCAAGGTGCAATTCTGAAATTTTTTGCTTTTTCCTGCTCCTCTTAGCATGATAAAGAAGATTCAAAGAGAGTGAGATGCCAGCTCCTTTCATTCAGTCAGTAGCTTCAATCATTTCTGGTATATGAATAACATGATGTTTTTCAATAGCAAAAATCAATGAATATTGTAAATGCACAAACAGTAATTTCTCCGCATTGCAAGGTGCAATTCTGAAATTTTTTGCTTTTTCCTGCTCCTCTTAGCATGATAAAGAAGATTCAAAGAGAGTGAGATGCCAGCTCCTTTCATTCAGTCAGTAGCTTCAATCATTTCTGGACGTTTTTCAATGGCAAAAATCAATGAATATTGTAAATGCACAAACAGTAATTTCTCCGCATTGCAAGGTGCAATTCTGAAATTTTTTGCTTTTTCCTGCTCCTCTAAGCATGATAAAGAAGATTCAAAGAGAGTGAGATGCCAGATCCTTTCCTTCAGTCAGTAGCTTCAATCATTTCTGGTATATGAATAACATGATGTTTTTCAATGGCAAAAATCAATGAATTTTGTAAATGCACAAACAGTAATTTCTCCGCATTGCAAGGCGCAATTCTGAAATTTTTTGCTTTTTCCTGCTCCTCTTAGCATGATAAAGAAGATTCAAAGAGAGTGAGATGCCAGCTCCTTTCATTCAGTCAGTAGCTTCAATCATTTCTGGACATTTTTCAATGGCAAAAATCAATGAATATTGTAAATGCACAAACAGTAATTTCTCCGCATTGCAAGGTGCAATTCTGAAATTTTTTGCTTTTTCCTGCTCCTCTTAGCATGATAAAGAAGATTCAAAGAGAGTGAGATGCCAGCTCCTTTCATTCAGTCAGTAGCTTCAATCATTTCTGGACGTTTTTCAATGGCAAAAATCAATGAATATTGTAAATGCACAAACAGTAATTTCTCCGCATTGCAAGGTGCAATTCTGAAATTTTTTGCTTTTTCCTGCTCCTCTTAGCATGATAAAGAAGATTCAAAGAGAGTGAGATGCCAGCTCCTTTCATTCAGTCAGTACCTTCAATCATTTCTGGACGTTTTTCAATGGCAAAAATCAATGAATATTGTAAATGCACAAACAGTAATTTCTCCGCATTGCAAGGTGCAATTCTGAAATTTTTTGCTTTTTCCTGCTCCTCTTAGCATGATAAAGAAGATTCAAAGAGAGTGAGATGCCAGCTCCTTTCATTCAGTCAGTAGCTTCAATCATTTCTGGACGTTTTTCAATGGCAAAAATCAATGAATATTGTAAATGCACAAACTGTAATTTCTCCGCATTGCAAGGTGCAATTCTGAAATTTTTTGCTTTTTCCTGCTCCTCTTAGCATGATAAAGAAGATTCAAAGAGAGTGAGATGCCAGCTCCTTTCATTCAGTCAGTAGCTTCAATCATTTCTGGTATATGAATAACATGATGTTTTTCAATCGCAAAAATCAATGAATATTGTAAATGCACAAACAGTAATTTCTCCGCATTGCAAGGTGCAATTCTGAAATTTTTTGCTTTTTCCTGCTCCTCTTAGCATGATAAAGAAGATTCAAAGAGAGTGAGATGCCAGCTCCTTTCCTTCAGTCAGTAGCTTCAATCATTTCTGGTATATGAATAACATGATGTTTTTCAATGGCAAAAATCAATGAATTTTGTAAATGCACAAACAGTAATTTCTCCGCATTGCAAGGCGCAATTCTGAAATTTTTTGCTTTTTCCTGCTCCTCTTAGCATGATAAAGAAGATTCAAAGAGAGTGAGATGCCAGCTCCTTTCATTCAGTCAGTAGCTTCAATCATTTCTGGTATATGAAAAACATGTTTTTCAATGGCAAAAATCAATGAATATTGTAAATGCACAAACAGTAATATCTCCACATTGCACGGTGCAATTCTGAAATTTTTAGCTTTTTCCTGTTAATCCTAGCATGATAAAGAAGATTCAAAGAGAGTGAGATGCCAGCTCCTTTCATTCAGTCAGTAGCTTCAAACATTTCTGGTATATGAAAAACATGTTTTTCAATGGCAAAAATCAATGAATATTGTAAATGCACAAACAGTAATATCTCCACATTGCAAGGTGCAATTCTGAAATTTTTTGCTTTTTCCTGCTAATCCTAGCATGATAAAGAAGATTCAAAGAGAGTGAGATGCCAGCTCCTTTCATTCAGTCAGTAGCTTCAAACATTTCTGGTATATGAAAAACATGTTTTTCAATGGCAAAAATCAATGAATATTGTAAATGCACAAACAGTAATATCTCCACATTGCACGGTGCAATTCTGAAATTTTTAGCTTTTTCCTGTTAATCCTAGCATGATAAAGAAGATTCAGAGTGAGATGCCAGCTCCTTTCATTCAGTCAGTAGCTTCAAACATTTCTGGTATATGAAAAACATGTTTTTCAATGGCAAAAATCAATGAATATTGTAAATGCACAAACAGTAATATC
Organism: Phyllobates terribilis; assembly: GCF_046119375.1. Taxonomy (NCBI): domain Eukaryota; kingdom Metazoa; phylum Chordata; class Amphibia; order Anura; family Dendrobatidae; genus Phyllobates; species Phyllobates terribilis. The sequence goes on along the minus strand of NW_027364653.1, from coordinate 165,957 downwards.
TCCACATTGCAAGGTGCAATTCTGAAATTTTTTGCTTTTTCCTGCTAATCCTAGCATGATAAAGAAGATTCAAAGAGAGTGAGATGCCAGCTCCTTTCATTCAGTCAGTAGCTTCAAACATTTCTGGTATATGAAAAACATGTTTTTCAATGGCAAAAATCAATGAATATTGTAAATGCACAAACAGTAATATCTCCACATTGCACGGTGCAATTCTGAAATTTTTAGCTTTTTCCTGTTAATCCTAGCATGATAAAGAAGATTCAAAGAGAGTGAGATGCCAGCTCCTTTCATTCAGTCAGTAGCTTCAAACATTTCTGGTATATGAAAAACATGTTTTTCAATGGCAAAAATCAATGAATATTGTAAATGCACAAACAGTAATATCTCCACATTGCAAGGTGCAATTCTGAAATTTTTTGCTTTTTCCTGTTAATCCTAGCATGATAAAGAAGATTCAAAGAGAGTGAGATGCCAGCTCCTTTCATTTAGTCAGTAGCTTCAAACATTTCTGGTATATGAAAAACATGTTTTTCAATGGCAAAAATCAATGAATATTGTAAATGCACAAACAGTAATATCTCCACATTGCAAGGTGCAATTCTGAAATTTTTTGCTTTTTCCTGCTAATCCTGGCATGATAAAGAAGATTCAAAGAGAGTGAGATGCCAGCTCCTTTCATTCAGTCAGTAGCTTCAAACATTTCTGGTATATGAAAAACATGTTTTTCAATGGCAAAAATCAATGAATATTGTAAATGCACAAACAGTAATATCTCCACATTGCACGGTGCAATTCTGAAATTTTTAGCTTTTTCCTGTTAATCCTAGCATGATAAAGAAGATTCAAAGAGAGTGAGATGCCAGCTCCTTTCATTCAGTCAGTAGCTTCAAACATTTCTGGTATATGAAAAACATGTTTTTCAATGGCAAAAATCAATGAATATTGTAAATGCACAAACAGTAATATCTCCACATTGCACGGTGCAATTCTGAAATTTTTAGCTTTTTCCTGTTAATCCTAGCATGATAAAGAAGATTCAAAGAGAGTGAGATGCCAGCTCCTTTCATTCAGTCAGTAGCTTCAAACATTTCTGGTATATGAAAAACATGTTTTTCAATGGCAAAAATCAATGAATATTGTAAATGCACAAACAGTAATATCTCCACATTGCAAGGTGCAATTCTGAAATTTTTTGCTTTTTCCTGTTAATCCTAGCATGATAAAGAAGATTCAAAGAGAGTGAGATGCCAGCTCCTTTCATTCAGTCAGTAGCTTCAAACATTTCTGGTATATGAAAAACATGTTTTTCAATGGCAAAAATCAATGAATATTGTAAATGCACAAACAGTAATATCTCCACATTGCAAGGTGCAATTCTGAAATTTTTTGCTTTTTCCTGCTAATCCTAGCATGATAAAGAAGATTCAAAGAGAGTGAGATGCCAGCTCCTTTCATTCAGTCAGTAGCTTCAAACATTTCTGGTATATGAAAAACATGTTTTTCAATGGCAAAAATCAATGAATATTGTAAATGCACAAACAGTAATATCTCCACATTGCACGGTGCAATTCTGAAATTTTTAGCTTTTTCCTGTTAATCCTAGCATGATAAAGAAGATTCAAAGAGAGTGAGATGCCAGCTCCTTTCATTCAGTCAGTAGCTTCAAACATTTCTGGTATATGAAAAACATGTTTTTCAATGGCAAAAATCAATGAATATTGTAAATGCACAAACAGTAATATCTCCACATTGCAAGGTGCAATTCTGAAATTTTTTGCTTTTTCCTGCTAATCCTAGCATGATAAAGAAGATTCAAAGAGAGTGAGATGCCAGCTCCTTTCATTCAGTCAGTAGCTTCAAACATTTCTGGTATATGAAAAACATGTTTTTCAATGGCAAAAATCAATGAATATTGCAAATGCACAAACAGTAATATCTCCACATTGCACGGTGCAATTCTGAAATTTTTAGCTTTTTCCTGTTAATCCTAGCATGATAAAGAAGATTCAAAGAGAGTGAGATGCCAGCTCCTTTCATTCAGTCAGTAGCTTCAAACATTTCTGGTATATGAAAAACATGTTTTTCAATGGCAAAAATCAATGAATATTGTAAATGCACAAACAGTAATATCTCCACATTGCAAGGTGCAATTCTGAAATTTTTTGCTTTTTCCTGCTAATCCTAGCATGATAAAGAAGATTCAAAGAGAGTGAGATGCCAGCTCCTTTCATTCAGTCAGTAGCTTCAAACATTTCTGGTATATGAAAAACATGTTTTTCAATGGCAAAAATCAATGAATATTGTAAATGCACAAACAGTAATATCTCCACATTGCACGGTGCAATTCTGAAATTTTTAGCTTTTTCCTGTTAATCCTAGCATGATAAAGAAGATTCAAAGAGAGTGAGATGCCAGCTCCTTTCATTCAGTCAGTAGCTTCAAACATTTCTGGTATATGAAAAACATGTTTTTCAATGGCAAAAATCAATGAATATTGTAAATGCACAAACAGTAATATCTCCACATTGCAAGGTGCAATTCTGAAATTTTTAGCTTTTTCCTGTTAATCCTAGCATGATAAAGAAGATTCAAAGAGAGTGAGATGCCAGCTCCTTTCATTCAGTCAGTAGCTTCAAACATTTCTGGTATATGAAAAACATGTTTTTCAATGGCAAAAATCAATGAATATTGTAAATGCACAAAAAGTAATATCTCCACATTGCAAGGTGCAATTCTGAAATTTTTTGCTTTTTCCTGCTAATCCTAGCATGATAAAGAAGATTCAAAGAGAGTGAGATGCCAGCTCCTTTCATTCAGTCAGTAGCTTCAAACATTTCTGGTATATGAAAAACATGTTTTTCAATGGCAAAAATCAATGAATATTGTAAATGCACAAACAGTAATATCTCCACATTGCACGGTGCAATTCTGAAATTTTTAGCTTTTTCCTGTTAATCCTAGCATGATAAAGAAGATTCAAAGAGAGTGAGATGCCAGCTCCTTTCATTCAGTCAGTAGCTTCAAACATTTCTGGTATATGAAAAACATGTTTTTCAATGGCAAAAATCAATGAATATTGTAAATGCACAAACAGTAATATCTCCACATTGCAAGGTGCAATTCTGAAATTTTTTGCTTTTTCCTGCTAATCCTAGCATGATAAAGAAGATTCAAAGAGAGTGAGATGCCAGCTCCTTTCATTCAGTCAGTAGCTTCAAACATTTCTGGTATATGAAAAACATGTTTTTCAATGGCAAAAATCAATGAATATTGTAAATGCACAAACAGTAATATCTCCACATTGCACGGTGCAATTCTGAAATTTTTAGCTTTTTCCTGTTAATCCTAGCATGATAAAGAAGATTCAAAGAGAGTGAGATGCCAGCTCCTTTCATTCAGTCAGTAGCTTCAAACATTTCTGGTATATGAAAAACATGTTTTTCAATGGCAAAAATCAATGAATATTGTAAATGCACAAACAGTAATATCTCCACATTGCAAGGTGCAATTCTGAAATTTTTTGCTTTTTCCTGTTAATCCTAGCATGATAAAGAAGATTCAGAGAGAGTGAGATGCCAGCTCCTTTCATTCAGTCAGTAGCTTCAAACATTTCTGGTATATGAAAAACATGTTTTTCAATGGCAAAAATCAATGAATATTGTAAATGCACAAACAGTAATATCTCCACATTGCAAGGTGCAATTCTGAAATTTTTTGCTTTTTCCTGCTAATCCTAGCATGATAAAGAAGATTCAAAGAGAGTGAGATGCCAGCTCCTTTCATTCAGTCAGTAGCTTCAAACATTTCTGGTATATGAAAAACATGTTTTTCAATGGCAAAAATCAATGAATATTGTAAATGCACAAACAGTAATATCTCCACATTGCAAGGTGCAATTCTGAAATTTTTTGCTTTTTCCTGCTAATCCTAGCATGATAAAGAAGATTCAAAGAGAGTGAGATGCCAGCTCCTTTCATTCAGTCAGTAGCTTCAAACATTTCTGGTATATGAAAAACATGTTTTTCAATGGCAAAAATCAATGAATATTGTAAATGCACAAACAGTAATATCTCCACATTGCACGGTGCAATTCTGAAATTTTTAGCTTTTTCCTGTTAATCCTAGCATGATAAAGAAGATTCAAAGAGAGTGAGATGCCAGCTCCTTTCATTCAGTCAGTAGCTTCAAACATTTCTGGTATATGAAAAACATGTTTTTCAATGGCAAAAATCAATGAATATTGTAAATGCACAAACAGTAATATCTCCACATTGCAAGGTGCAATTCTGAAATTTTTTGCTTTTTCCTGCTAATACTAGCATGATAAAGAAGATTCAAAGAGAGTGAGATGCCAGCTCCTTTCATTCAGTCAGTAGCTTCAAACATTTCTGGTATATGAAAAACATGTTTTTCAATGGCAAAAATCAATGAATATTGTAAATGCACAAACAGTAATATCTCCACATTGCACGGTGCAATTCTGAAATTTTTAGCTTTTTCCTGTTAATCCTAGCATGATAAAGAAGATTCAAAGAGAGTGAGATGCCAGCTCCTTTCATTCAGTCAGTAGCTTCAAACATTTCTGGTATATGAAAAACATGTTTTTCAATGGCAAAAATCAATGAATATTGTAAATGCACAAACAGTAATATCTCCACATTGCAAGGTGCAATTCTGAAATTTTTTGCTTTTTCCTGTTAATCCTAGCATGATAAAGAAGATTCAAAGAGAGTGAGATGCCAGCTCCTTTCATTCAGTCAGTAGCTTCAAACATTTCTGGTATATGAAAAACATGTTTTTCAATGGCAAAAATCAATGAATATTGTAAATGCACAAACAGTAATATCTCCACATTGCACGGTGCAATTCTGAAATTTTTAGCTTTTTCCTGTTAATCCTAGCATGATAAAGAAGATTCAAAGAGAGTGAGATGCCAGCTCCTTTCATTCAGTCAGTAGCTTCAAACATTTCTGGTATATGAAAAACATGTTTTTCAATGGCAAAAATCAATGAATATTGTAAATGCACAAACAGTAATATCTCCACATTGCAAGGTGCAATTCTGAAATTTTTTGCTTTTTCCTGTTAATCCTAGCATGATAAAGAAGATTCAAAGAGAGTGAGATGCCAGCTCCTTTCATTCAGTCAGTAGCTTCAAACATTTCTGGTATATGAAAAACATGTTTTTCAATGGCAAAAATCAATGAATATTGTAAATGCACAAACAGTAATATCTCCACATTGCAAGGTGCAATTCTGAAATTTTTTGCTTTTTCCTGCTAATCCTAGCATGATAAAGAAGATTCAAAGAGAGTGAGATGCCAGCTCCTTTCATTCAGTCAGTAGCTTCAAACATTTCTGGTATATGAAAAACATGTTTTTCAATGGCAAAAATCAATGAATATTGTAAATGCACAAACAGTAATATCTCCACATTGCACGGTGCAATTCTGAAATTTTTAGCTTTTTCCTGTTAATCCTAGCATGATAAAGAAGATTCAAAGAGAGTGAGATGCCAGCTCCTTTCATTCAGTCAGTAGCTTCAAACATTTCTGGTATATGAAAAACATGTTTTTCAATGGCAAAAATCAATGAATATTGTAAATGCACAAACAGTAATATCTCCACATTGCAAGGTGCAATTCTGAAATTTTTTGCTTTTTCCTATTAATCCTAGCATGATAAAGAAGATTCAAAGAGAGTGAGATGCCAGCTCCTTTCATTCAGTCAGTAGCTTCAAACATTTCTGGTATATGAAAAACATGTTTTTCAATGGCAAAAATCAATGAATATTGTAAATGCACAAACAGTAATATCTCCACATTGCAAGGTGCAATTCTGAAATTTTTTGCTTTTTCCTGCTAATCCTAGCATGATAAAGAAGATTCAAAGAGAGTGAGATGCCAGCTCCTTTCATTCAGTCAGTAGCTTCAAACATTTCTGGTATATGAAAAACATGTTTTTCAATGGCAAAAATCAATGAATATTGTAAATGCACAAACAGTAATATCTCCACATTGCAAGGTGCAATTCTGAAATTTTTTGCTTTTTCCTGCTAATCCTAGCATGATAAAGAAGATTCAAAGAGAGTGAGATGCCAGCTCCTTTCATTCAGTCAGTAGCTTCAAACATTTCTGGTATATGAAAAACATGTTTTTCAATGGCAAAAATCAATGAATATTGTAAATGCACAAACAGTAATATCTCCACATTGCACGGTGCAATTCTGAAATTTTTAGCTTTTTCCTGTTAATCCTAGCATGATAAAGAAGATTCAAAGAGAGTGAGATGCCAGCTCCTTTCATTCAGTCAGTAGCTTCAAACATTTCTGGTATATGAAAAACATGTTTTTCAATGGCAAAAATCAATGAATATTGTAAATGCACAAACAGTAATATCTCCACATTGCAAGGTGCAATTCTGAAATTTTTAGCTTTTTCCTGTTAATCCTAGCATGATAAAGAAGATTCAAAGAGAGTGAGATGCCAGCTCCTTTCATTCAGTCAGTAGCTTCAAACATTTCTGGTATATGAAAAACATGTTTTTCAATGGCAAAAATCAATGAATATTGTAAATGCACAAACAGTAATATCTCCACATTGCAAGGTGCAATTCTGAAATTTTTTGCTTTTTCCTGCTAATCCTAGCATGATAAAGAAGATTCAAAGAGAGTGAGATGCCAGCTCCTTTCATTCAGTCAGTAGCTTCAAACATTTCTGGTATATGAAAAACATGTTTTTCAATGGCAAAAATCAATGAATATTGTAAATGCACAAACAGTAATATCTCCACATTGCACGGTGCAATTCTGAAATTTTTAGCTTTTTCCTGTTAATCCTAGCATGATAAAGAAGATTCAAAGAGAGTGAGATGCCAGCTCCTTTCATTCAGTCAGTAGCTTCAAACATTTCTGGTATATGAAAAACATGTTTTTCAATGGCAAAAATCAATGAATATTGTAAATGCACAAACAGTAATATCTCCACATTGCAAGGTGCAATTCTGAAATTTTTTGCTTTTTCCTGCTAATAATAGCATGATAAAGAAGATTCAAAGAGAGTGAGATGCCAGCTCCTTTCATTCAGTCAGTAGCTTCAAACATTTCTGGTATATGAAAAACATGTTTTTCAATGGCAAAAATCAATGAATATTGTAAATGCACAAACAGTAATATCTCCACATTGCACGGTGCAATTCTGAAATTTTTAGCTTTTTCCTGTTAATCCTAGCATGATAAAGAAGATTCAAAGAGAGTGAGATGCCAGCTCCTTTCATTCAGTCAGTAGCTTCAAACATTTCTGGTATATGAAAAACATGTTTTTCAATGGCAAAAATCAATGAATATTGTAAATGCACAAACAGTAATATCTCCACATTGCAAGGTGCAATTCTGAAATTTTTTGCTTTTTCCTGTTAATCCTAGCATGATAAAGAAGATTCAAAGAGAGTGAGATGCCAGCTCCTTTCATTCAGTCAGTAGCTTCAAACATTTCTGGTATATGAAAAACATGTTTTTCAATGGCAAAAATCAATGAATATTGTAAATGCACAAACAGTAATATCTCCACATTGCAAGGTGCAATTCTGAAATTTTTTGCTTTTTCCTGCTAATCCTAGCATGATAAAGAAGATTCAAAGAGAGTGAGATGCCAGCTCCTTTCATTCAGTCAGTAGCTTCAAACATTTCTGGTATATGAAAAACATGTTTTTCAATGGCAAAAATCAATGAATATTGTAAATGCACAAACAGTAATATCTCCACATTGCAAGGTGCAATTCTGAAATTTTTTGCTTTTTCCTGCTAATCCTAGCATGATAAAGAAGATTCAAAGAGAGTGAGATGCCAGCTCCTTTCATTCAGTCAGTAGCTTCAAACATTTCTGGTATATGAAAAACATGTTTTTCAATGGCAAAAATCAATGAATATTGTAAATGCACAAACAGTAATATCTCCACATTGCACGGTGCAATTCTGAAATTTTTAGCTTTTTCCTGTTAATCCTAGCATGATAAAGAAGATTCAAAGAGAGTGAGATGCCAGCTCCTTTCATTCAGTCAGTAGCTTCAAACATTTCTGGTATATGAAAAACATGTTTTTCAATGGCAAAAATCAATGAATATTGTAAATGCACAAACAGTAATATCTCCACATTGCAAGGTGCAATTCTGAAATTTTTTGCTTTTTCCTGTTAATCCTAGCATGATAAAGAAGATTCAAAGAGAGTGAGATGCCAGCTCCTTTCATTCAGTCAGTAGCTTCAAACATTTCTGGTATATGAAAAACATGTTTTTCAATGGCAAAAATCAATGAATATTGTAAATGCACAAACAGTAATATCTCCACATTGCAAGGTGCAATTCTGAAATTTTTTGCTTTTTCCTGCTAATCCTAGCATGATAAAGAAGATTCAAAGAGAGTGAGATGCCAGCTCCTTTCATTCAGTCAGTAGCTTCAAACATTTCTGGTATATGAAAAACATGTTTTTCAATGGCAAAAATCAATGAATATTGTAAATGCACAAACAGTAATATCTCCACATTGCACGGTGCAATTCTGAAATTTTTAGCTTTTTCCTGTTAATCCTAGCATGATAAAGAAGATTCAAAGAGAGTGAGATGCCAGCTCCTTTCATTCAGTCAGTAGCTTCAAACATTTCTGGTATATGAAAAACATGTTTTTCAATGGCAAAAATCAATGAATATTGTAAATGCACAAACAGTAATATCTCCACATTGCAAGGTGCAATTCTGAAATTTTTTGCTTTTTCCTGTTAATCCTAGCATGATAAAGAAGATTCAAAGAGAGTGAGATGCCAGCTCCTTTCATTCAGTCAGTAGCTTCAAACATTTCTGGTATATGAAAAACATGTTTTTCAATGGCAAAAATCAATGAATATTGTAAATGCACAAACAGTAATATCTCCACATTGCACGGTGCAATTCTGAAATTTTTAGCTTTTTCCTGTTAATCCTAGCATGATAAAGAAGATTCAAAGAGAGTGAGATGCCAGCTCCTTTCATTCAGTCAGTAGCTTCAAACATTTCTGGTATATGAAAAACATGTTTTTCAATGGCAAAAATCAATGAATATTGTAAATGCACAAACAGTAATATCTCCACATTGCAAGGTGCAATTCTGAAATTTTTTTGCTTTTTCCTGTTAATCCTAGCATGATAAAGAAGATTCAAAGAGAGTGAGATGCCAGCTCCTTTCATTCAGTCAGTAGCTTCAAACATTTCTGGTATATGAAAAACATGTTTTTCAATGGCAAAAATCAATGAATATTGTAAATGCACAAACAGTAATATCTCCACATTGCAAGGTGCAATTCTGAAATTTTTTGCTTTTTCCTGCTAATCCTAGCATGATAAAGAAGATTCAAAGAGAGTGAGATGCCAGCTCCTTTCATTCAGTCAGTAGCTTCAAACATTTCTGGTATATGAAAAACATGTTTTTCAATGGCAAAAATCAATGAATATTGTAAATGCACAAACAGTAATATCTCCACATTGCACGGTGCAATTCTGAAATTTTTAGCTTTTTCCTGTTAATCCTAGCATGATAAAGAAGATTCAAAGAGAGTGAGATGCCAGCTCCTTTCATTCAGTCAGTAGCTTCAAACATTTCTGGTATATGAAAAACATGTTTTTCAATGGCAAAAATCAATGAATATTGTAAATGCACAAACAGTAATATCTCCACATTGCAAGGTGCAATTCTGAAATTTTTTGCTTTTTCCTGCTAATCCTAGCATGATAAAGAAGATTCAAAGAGAGTGAGATGCCAGCTCCTTTCATTCAGTCAGTAGCTTCAAACATTTCTGGTATATGAAAAACATGTTTTTCAATGGCAAAAATCAATGAATATTGTAAATGCACAAACAGTAATATCTCCACATTGCACGGTGCAATTCTGAAATTTTTAGCTTTTTCCTGTTAATCCTAGCATGATAAAGAAGATTCAAAGAGAGTGAGATGCCAGCTCCTTTCATTCAGTCAGTAGCTTCAAACATTTCTGGTATATGAAAAACATGTTTTTCAATGGCAAAAATCAATGAATATTGTAAATGCACAAACAGTAATATCTCCACATTGCAAGGTGCAATTCTGAAATTTTTTGCTTTTTCCTGTTAATCCTAGCATGATAAAGAAGATTCAAAGAGAGTGAGATGCCAGCTCCTTTCATTCAGTCAGTAGCTTCAAACATTTCTGGTATATGAAAAACATGTTTTTCAATGGCAAAAATCAATGAATATTGTAAATGCACAAACAGTAATATCTCCACATTGCACGGTGCAATTCTGAAATTTTTAGCTTTTTCCTGTTAATCCTAGCATGATAAAGAAGATTCAAAGAGAGTGAGATGCCAGCTCCTTTCATTCAGTCAGTAGCTTCAAACATTTCTGGTATATGAAAAACATGTTTTTCAATGGCAAAAATCAATGAATATTGTAAATGCACAAACAGTAATATCTCCACATTGCAAGGTGCAATTCTGAAATTTTTTGCTTTTTCCTGTTAATCCTAGCATGATAAAGAAGATTCAAAGAGAGTGAGATGCCAGCTCCTTTCATTCAGTCAGTAGCTTCAAACATTTCTGGTATATGAAAAACATGTTTTTCAATGGCAAAAATCAATGAATATTGTAAATGCACAAACAGTAATATCTCCACATTGCAAGGTGCAATTCTGAAATTTTTTGCTTTTTCCTGCTAATCCTAGCATGATAAAGAAGATTCAAAGAGAGTGAGATGCCAGCTCCTTTCATTCAGTCAGTAGCTTCAAACATTTCTGGTATATGAAAAACATGTTTTTCAATGGCAAAAATCAATGAATATTGTAAATGCACAAACAGTAATATCTCCACATTGCACGGTGCAATTCTGAAATTTTTAGCTTTTTCCTGTTAATCCTAGCATGATAAAGAAGATTCAAAGAGAGTGAGATGCCAGCTCCTTTCATTCAGTCAGTAGCTTCAAACATTTCTGGTATATGAAAAACATGTTTTTCAATGGCAAAAATCAATGAATATTGTAAATGCACAAACAGTAATATCTCCACATTGCAAGGTGCAATTCTGAAATTTTTTGCTTTTTCCTGCTAATCCTAGCATGATAAAGAAGATTCAAAGAGAGTGAGATGCCAGCTCCTTTCATTCAGTCAGTAGCTTCAAACATTTCTGGTATATGAAAAACATGTTTTTCAATGGCAAAAATCAATGAATATTGTAAATGCACAAACAGTAATATCTCCACATTGCACGGTGCAATTCTGAAATTTTTAGCTTTTTCCTGTTAATCCTAGCATGATAAAGAAGATTCAAAGAGAGTGAGATGCCAGCTCCTTTCATTCAGTCAGTAGCTTCAAACATTTCTGGTATATGAAAAACATGTTTTTCAATGGCAAAAATCAATGAATATTGTAAATGCACAAACAGTAATATCTCCACATTGCAAGGTGCAATTCTGAAATTTTTTGCTTTTTCCTGTTAATCCTAGCATGATAAAGAAGATTCAAAGAGAGTGAGATGCCAGCTCCTTTCATTCAGTCAGTAGCTTCAAACATTTCTGGTATATGAAAAACATGTTTTTCAATGGCAAAAATCAATGAATATTGTAAATGCACAAACAGTAATATCTCCACATTGCAAGGTGCAATTCTGAAATTTTTTGCTTTTTCCTGCTAATCCTAGCATGATAAAGAAGATTCAAAGAGAGTGAGATGCCAGCTCCTTTCATTCAGTCAGTAGCTTCAAACATTTCTGGTATATGAAAAACATGTTTTTCAATGGCAAAAATCAATGAATATTGTAAATGCACAAACAGTAATTTCTCCGCATTGCAAGGTGCAATTCTGAAATTTTTTGCTTTTTCCTGCTCCTCTTAGCATGATAAAGAAGATTCAAAGAGAGTGAGATGCCAGCTCCTTTCATTCAGTCAGTAGCTTCAATCATTTCTGGACGTTTTTCAATGGCAAAAATCAATGAATATTGTAAATGCACAAACAGTAATTTCTCCGCATTGCAAGGTGCAATTCTGCAATTTTTTGCTTTTTCCTGCTCCTCTTAGCATGATAAAGAAGATTCAAAGAGAGTGAGATGCCAGATCCTTTCCTTCAGTCAGTAGCTTCAATCATTTCTGGTATATGAATAACATGATGTTTTTCAATGGCAAAAATCAATGAATTTTGTAAATGCACAAACAGTAATTTCTCCGCATTGCAAGGCGCAATTCTGAAATTTTTTGCTTTTTCCTGCTCCTCTTAGCATGATAAAGAAGATTCAAAGAGAGTGAGATGCCAGCTCCTTTCATTCAGTCAGTAGCTTCAATCATTTCTGGACGTTTTTCAATGGCAAAAATCAATGAATATTGTAAATGCACAAACAGTAATTTCTCCGCATTGCAAGGTGCAATTCTGAAATTTTTTGCTTTTTCCTGCTCCTCTTAGCATGATAAAGAAGATTCAAAGAGAGTGAGATGCCAGCTCCTTTCATTCAGTCAGTAGCTTCAATCATTTCTGGACGTTTTTCAATGGCAAAAATCAATGAATATTGTAAATGCACAAACAGTAATTTCTCCGCATTGCAATGTGCAATTCTGAAATTTTTTGCTTTTTCCTGCTCCTCTTAGCATGATAAAGAAGATTCAAAGAGAGTGAGATGCCAGCTCCTTTCATTCAGTCAGTAGCTTCAAACATTTCTGGTACATGAATAACATGATGTTTTTCAATGGCAAAAATCAATGAATATTGTAAATGCACAAACAGTAATTTCTCCGCATTGCAAGGTGCAATTCTGAAATTTTTTGCTTTTTCCTGCTCCTCTTAGCATGATAAAGAAGATTCAAAGAGAGTGAGATGCCAGCTCCTTTCGTTCAGTCAGTAGCTTCAATCATTTCTGGACGTTTTTCAATGGCAAAAATCATTGAATATTATAAATGCACAAACAGTAATTTCTCCGCATTGCAAGGTGCAATTCTGAAATTTTTTACTTTTTCCTGCTCCTCTTAGCATGATAAAGAAGATTCAAAGAGAGTGAGATGCCAGCTCCTTTCATTCAGTCAGTAGCTTCAATCATTTCTGGTATATGAATAACATGATGTTTTTCAATGGCAAAAATCAATGAATATTGTAAATGCACAAACAGTAATTTCTCCGCATTGCAAGGTGCAATTCTGAAATTTTTTGCTTTTTCCTGCTCCTCTTAGCATGATAAAGAAGATTCAAAGAGAGTGAGATGCCAGCTCCTTTCATTCAGTCAGTAGCTTCAATCATTTCTGGACGTTTTTCAATGGCAAAAATCAATGAATATTGTAAATGCACAAACAGTAATTTCTCCGCATTGCAAGGTGCAATTCTGAAATTTTTTGCTTTTTCCTGCTCCTCTTAGCATGATAAACAAGATTCAAAGAGAGTGAGATGCCAGCTCATTTCATTCAGTCAGTAGCTTCAATCATTTCTGGACGTTTTTCAATGGCAAAAATCATTGAATATTGTAAATGCACAAACAGTAATTTCTCCGCATTGCAAGGTGCAATTCTGAAATTTTTTGCTTTTTCCTGCTCCTCTTAGCATGATAAAGAAGATTCAAAGAGAGTGAGATGCCAGCTCCTTTCATTCAGTCAGTAGCTTCAATCATTTCTGGTATATGAATAACATGATGTTTTTCAATCGCAAAAATCAATGAATATTGTAAATGCACAAACAGTAATTTCTCCGCATTGCAAGGTGCAATTCTGAAATTTTTTGCTTTTTCCTGCTCCTCTTAGCATGATAAAGAAGATTCAAAGAGAGTGAGATGCCAGCTTCTTTCATTCAGTCAGTAGCTTCAATCATTTCTGGACGTTTTTCAATGGCAAAAATCAATGAATATTGTAAATGCACAAACAGTAATTTCTCCGCATTGCAAGGTGCAATTCTGAAATTTTTTGCTTTTTCCTGCTCCTCTAAGCATGATAAAGAAGATTCAAAGAGAGTGAGATGCCAGATCCTTTCCTTCAGTCAGTAGCTTCAATCATTTCTGGTATATGAATAACATGATGTTTTTCAATGGCAAAAATCAATGAATTTTGTAAATGCACAAACAGTAATTTCTCCGCATTGCAAGGCGCAATTCTGAAATTTTTTGCTTTTTCCTGCTCCTCTTAGCATGATAAAGAAGATTCAAAGAGAGTGAGATGCCAGCTCCTTTCATTCAGTCAGTAGCTTCAATCATTTCTGGACATTTTTCAATGGCAAAAATCAATGAATATTGTAAATGCACAAACAGTAATTTCTCCGCATTGCAAGGTGCAATTCTGAAATTTTTTGCTTTTTCCTGCTCCTCTTAGCATGATAAAGAAGATTCAGAGAGTGAGATGCCAGCTCCTTTCATTCAGTCAGTAGCTTCAATCATTTCTGGACGTTTTTCAATGGCAAAAATCAATGAATATTGTAAATGCACAAACAGTAATTTCTCCGCATTGCAAGGTGCAATTCTGAAATTTTTTGCTTTTTCCTGCTCCTCTTAGCATGATAAAGAAGATTCAAAGAGAGTGAGATGCCAGCTCCTTTCATTCAGTCAGTACCTTCAATCATTTCTGGACGTTTTTCAATGGCAAAAATCAATGAATATTGTAAATGCACAAACAGTAATTTCTCCGCATTGCAAGGTGCAATTCTGAAATTTTTTGCTTTTTCCTGCTCCTCTTAGCATGATAAAGAAGATTCAAAGAGAGTGAGATGCCAGCTCCTTTCATTCAGTCAGTAGCTTCAATCATTTCTGGACGTTTTTCAATGGCAAAAATCAATGAATATTGTAAATGCACAAACTGTAATTTCTCCGCATTGCAAGGTGCAATTCTGAAATTTTTTGCTTTTTCCTGCTCCTCTTAGCATGATAAAGAAGATTCAAAGAGAGTGAGATGCCAGCTCCTTTCATTCAGTCAGTAGCTTCAATCATTTCTGGTATATGAATAACATGATGTTTTTCAATAGCAAAAATCAATGAATATTGTAAATGCACAAACAGTAATTTCTCCGCATTGCAAGGTGCAATTCTGAAATTTTTTGCTTTTTCCTGCTCCTCTTAGCATGATAAAGAAGATTCAAAGAGAGTGAGATGCCAGCTCCTTTCATTCAGTCAGTAGCTTCAATCATTTCTGGACGTTTTTCAATGGCAAAAATCAATGAATATTGTAAATGCACAAACAGTAATTTCTCCGCATTGCAAGGTGCAATTCTGAAATTTTTTGCTTTTTCCTGCTCCTCTAAGCATGATAAAGAAGATTCAAAGAGAGTGAGATGCCAGATCCTTTCCTTCAGTCAGTAGCTTCAATCATTTCTGGTATATGAATAACATGATGTTTTTCAATGGCAAAAATCAATGAATTTTGTAAATGCACAAACAGTAATTTCTCCGCATTGCAAGGCGCAATTCTGAAATTTTTTGCTTTTTCCTGCTCCTCTTAGCATGATAAAGAAGATTCAAAGAGAGTGAGATGCCAGCTCCTTTCATTCAGTCAGTAGCTTCAATCATTTCTGGACATTTTTCAATGGCAAAAATCAATGAATATTGTAAATGCACAAACAGTAATTTCTCCGCATTGCAAGGTGCAATTCTGAAATTTTTTGCTTTTTCCTGCTCCTCTTAGCATGATAAAGAAGATTCAAAGAGAGTGAGATGCCAGCTCCTTTCATTCAGTCAGTAGCTTCAATCATTTCTGGACGTTTTTCAATGGCAAAAATCAATGAATATTGTAAATGCACAAACAGTAATTTCTCCGCATTGCAAGGTGCAATTCTGAAATTTTTTGCTTTTTCCTGCTCCTCTTAGCATGATAAAGAAGATTCAAAGAGAGTGAGATTCCAGCTCCTTTCATTCAGTCAGTACCTTCAATCATTTCTGGACGTTTTTCAATGGCAAAAATCAATGAATATTGTAAATGCACAAACAGTAATTTCTCCGCATTGCAAGGTGCAATTCTGAAATTTTTTGCTTTTTCCTGCTCCTCTTAGCATGATAAAGAAGATTCAAAGAGAGTGAGATGCCAGCTCCTTTCATTCAGTCAGTAGCTTCAATCATTTCTGGACGTTTTTCAATGGCAAAAATCAATGAATATTGTAAATGCACAAACTGTAATTTCTCCGCATTGCAAGGTGCAATTCTGAAATTTTTTGCTTTTTCCTGCTCCTCTTAGCATGATAAAGAAGATTCAAAGAGAGTGAGATGCCAGCTCCTTTCATTCAGTCAGTAGCTTCAATCATTTCTGGTATATGAATAACATGATGTTTTTCAATCGCAAAAATCAATGAATATTGTAAATGCACAAACAGTAATTTCTCCGCATTGCAAGGTGCAATTCTGAAATTTTTTGCTTTTTCCTGCTCCTCTTAGCATGATAAAGAAGATTCAAAGAGAGTGAGATGCCAGCTCCTTTCCTTCAGTCAGTAGCTTCAATCATTTCTGGTATATGAATAACATGATGTTTTTCAATGGCAAAAATCAATGAATTTTGTAAATGCACAAACAGTAATTTCTCCGCATTGCAAGGCGCAATTCTGAAATTTTTTGCTTTTTCCTGCTCCTCTTAGCATGATAAAGAAGATTCAAAGAGAGTGAGATGCCAGCTCCTTTCATTCAGTCAGTAGCTTCAATCATTTCTGGACATTTTTCAGTGGCAAAAATCAATGAATATTGTAAATGCACAAACAGTAATTTCTCCGCATTGCAAGGTGCAATTCTGAAATTTTTTGCTTTTTCCTGCTCCTCTTAGCATGATAAAGAAGATTCAAAGAGAGTGAGATGCCAGCTCCTTTCATTCAGTCAGTAGCTACAATCATTTCTGGACGTTTTTCAATGGCAAAAATCAATGAATATTGTAAATGCACAAACAGTAATTTCTCCGCATTGCAAGGTGCAATTCTGAAATTTTTAGCTTTTTCCTGCTCCTCTTAGCATGATAAAGAAGATTCAAAGAGAGTGAGGTGCCAGCTCCTTTCATTCAGTCAGGAGCTTCAAACATTTCTGGTATATGAATAACATGTTTTTCAATGGCAAAAATCAATGAATATTGTAAATGCACAAACAGTAATTTCTCCGCATTGCAAGGTGCAATTCTGAAATTTTTTGCTTTTTCCTGCTCCTCTTAGCATGATAAAGAAGATTCAAAGAGAGTGAGATGCCAGCTCCTTTCATTCAGTCAGTAGCTTCAATCATTTCTGGACGTTTTTCAATGGCAAAAATCAATGAATATTGTAAATGCACAAACTGTAATTTCTCCGCATTGCAAGGTGCAATTCTGAAATTTTTTGCTTTTTCCTGCTCCTCTTAGCATGATAAAGAAGATTCAAAGAGAGTGAGATGCCAGCTCCTTTCATTCAGTCAGTAGCTTCAATCATTTCTGGACGTTTTTCAATGGCAAAAATCAACGAATATTGTAAATGCACAAACAGTAATTTCTCCGCATTGCAAGGTGCAATTCTGAAATTTTTTGCTTTTTCCTGCTCCTCTTAGCATGATAAAGAAGATTCAAAGAGAGTGAGATGCCAGCTCCTTTCATTCAGTCAGTAGCTTCAATCATTTCTGGACGTTTTTCAATGGCAAAAATCAATGAATATTGTAAATGCACAAACTGTAATTTCTCCGCATTGCAAGGTGCAATTCTGAAATTTTTTGCTTTTTCCTGCTCCTCTTAGCATGATAAAGAAGATTCAAAGAGAGTGAGATGCCAGCTCCTTTCATTCAGTCAGTAGCTTCAATCATTTCTGGACGTTTTTCAATGGCAAAAATCAATGAATATTGTAAATGCACAAACAGTAAATTCTCCGCATTGCAAGTTGCAATTCTGAAATTTTTTGCTTTTTCCTGCTCCTCTTAGCATGATAAAGAAGATTCAAAGAGAGTGAGATGCCAGCTCCTTTCCTTCAGTCAGTAGCTTCAATCATTTCTGGTATATGAATAACATGATGTTTTTCAATGGCAAAAATCAATGAATTTTGTAAATGCACAAACAGTAATTTCTCCGCATTGCAAGGCGCAATTCTGAAATTTTTTGCTTTTTCCTGCTCCTCTTAGCATGATAAAGAAGATTCAAAGAGAGTGAGATGCCAGCTCCTTTCATTCAGTCAGTAGCTTCAATCATTTCTGGACATTTTTCAATGGCAAAAATCAATGAATATTGTAAATGCACAAACAGTAATTTCTCCTCATTGCAAGGTGCAATTCTGAAATTTTTTGCTTTTTCCTGCTCCTCTTAGCATGATAAAGAAGATTCAAAGAGAGTGAGATGCCAGCTCCTTTCATTCAGTCAGTAGCTTCAATCATTTCTGGACGTTTTTCAATGGCAAAAATCAATGAATATTGTAAATGCACAAACAGTAATTTCTCCGCATTGCAAGGTGCAATTCTGAAATTTTTTGCTTTTTCCTGCTCCTCTTAGCATGATAAAGAAGATTCAAAGAGAGTGAGGTGCCAGCTCCTTTCATTCAGTCAGGAGCTTCAAACATTTCTGGTATATGAATAACATGTTTTTCAATGGCAAAAATCAATGAATATTGTAAATGCACAAACAGTAAATTCTCCGCATTGCAAGGTGCAATTCTGAAATTTTTTGCTTTTTCCTGCTCCTCTTAGCATGATAAAGAAGATTCAAAGAGAGTGAGATGCCAGCTCCTTTCATTCAGTCAGTAGCTTCAATCATTTCTGGACGTTTTTCAATGGCAAAAATCAATGAATATTGTAAATGCACAAACTGTAATTTCTCCGCATTGCAAGGTGCAATTCTGAAATTTTTTGCTTTTTCCTGCTCCTCTTAGCATGATAAAGAAGATTCAAAGAGAGTGAGATGCCAGCTCCTTTCATTCAGTCAGTAGCTTCAATCATTTCTGGACGTTTTTCAATGGCAAAAATCAACGAATATTGTAAGTGCACAAACAGTAATTTCTCCGCATTGCAAGGTGCAATTCTGAAATTTTTTGCTTTTTCCTGCTCCTCTTAGCATGATAAAGAAGATTCAAAGAGAGTGAGATGCCAGCTCCTTTCATTCAGTCAGTAGCTTCAATCATTTCTGGACGTTTTTCAATGTCAAAAATCAATGAATATTGTAAATGCACAAACTGTAATTTCTCCGCATTGCAAGGTGCAATTCTGAAATTTTTTGCTTTTTCCTGCTCCACTTAGCATGATAAAGAAGATTCAAAGAGAGTGAGATGCCAGCTCCTTTCATTCAGTCAGTAGCTTCAATCATTTCTGGACGTTTTTCAATGGCAAAAATCAATGAATATTGTAAATGCACAAACAGTAATTTCTCCGCATTGCAAGTTGCAATTCTGAAATTTTTTGCTTTTTCCTGCTCCTCTTAGCATGATAAAGAAGATTCAAAGAGAGTGAGATGCCAGCTCCTTTCATTCAGTCAGTAGCTTCAAACATTTCTGGTATATGAATAACATGATGTTTTTCAATGGCAAAAATCAATGAATTTTGTAAATGCACAAACAGTAATTTCTCCGCATTGCAAGGCGCAATTCTGAAATTTTTTGCTTTTTCCTGCTCCTCTTAGCATGATAAAGAAGATTCAAAGAGAGTGAGATGCCAGCTCCTTTCATTCAGTCAGTAGCTTCAATCATTTCTGGACATTTTTCAGTGGCAAAAATCAATGAATATTGTAAATGCACAAACAGTAATTTCTCCGCATTGCAAGGTGCAATTCTGAAATTTTTTGCTTTTTCCTGCTCCTCTTAGCATGATAAAGAAGATTCAAAGAGAGTGAGATGCCAGCTCCTTTCATTCAGTCAGTAGCTACAATCATTTCTGGACGTTTTTCAATGGCAAAAATCAATGAATATTGTAAATGCACAAACAGTAATTTCTCCGCATTGCAAGGTGCAATTCTGAAATTTTTTGCTTTTTCCTGCTCCTCTTAGCATGATAAAGAAGATTCAAAGAGAGTGAGGTGCCAGCTCCTTTCATTCAGTCAGGAGCTTCAAACATTTCTGGTATATGAATAACATGTTTTTCAATGGCAAAAATCAATGAATATTGTAAATGCACAAACAGTAATTTCTCCGCATTGCAAGGTGCAATTCTGAAATTTTTTGCTTTTTCCTGCTCCTCTTAGCATGATAAAGAAGATTCAAAGAGAGTGAGATGCCAGCTCCTTTCATTCAGTCAGTAGCTTCAATCATTTCTGGACGTTTTTCAATGGCAAAAATCAACGAATATTGTAAATGCACAAACAGTAATTTCTCCGCATTGCAAGGTGCAATTCTGAAATTTTTTGCTTTTTCCTGCTCCTCTTAGCATGATAAAGAAGATTCAAAGAGAGTGAGATGCCAGCTCCTTTCATTCAGTCAGTAGCTTCAATCATTTCTGGACGTTTTTCAATGGCAAAAATCAATGAATATTGTAAATGCACAAACTGTAATTTCTCCGCATTGCAAGGTGCAATTCTGAAATTTTTTGCTTTTTCCTGCTCCTCTTAGCATGATAAAGAAGATTCAAAGAGAGTGAGATGCCAGCTCCTTTCATTCAGTCAGTAGCTTCAATCATTTCTGGACGTTTTTCAATGGCAAAAATCAATGAATATTGTAAATGCACAAACAGTAAATTCTCCGCATTGCAAGTTGTAATTCTGAAATTTTTTGCTTTTTCCTGCTCCTCTTAGCATGATAAAGAAGATTCAAAGAGAGTGAGATGCCAGCTCCTTTCCTTCAGTCAGTAGCTTCAATCATTTCTGGTATATGAATAACATGATGTTTTTCAATGGCAAAAATCAATGAATTTTGTAAATGCACAAACAGTAATTTCTCCGCATTGCAAGGCGCAATTCTGAAATTTTTTGCTTTTTCCTGCTCCTCTTAGCATGATAAGGAAGATTCAAAGAGAGTGAGATGCCAGCTCCTTTCATTCAGTCAGTAGCTTCAATCATTTCTGGACATTTTTCAATGGCAAAAATCAATGAATATTGTAAATGCACAAACAGTAATTTCTCCGCATTGCAAGGTGCAATTCTGAAATTTTTTGCTTTTTCCTGCTCCTCTTAGCATGATAAAGAAGATTCAAAGAGAGTGAGATGCCAGCTCCTTTCATTCAGTCAGTAGCTTCAATCATTTCTGGACGTTTTTCAATGGCAAAAATCAATGAATATTGTAAATGCACAAACAGTAATTTCTCCGCATTGCAAGGTGCAATTCTGAAATTTTTTGCTTTTTCCTGCTCCTCTTAGCATGATAAAGAAGATTCAAAGAGAGTGAGGTGCCAGCTCCTTTCATTCAGTCAGGAGCTTCAAACATTTCTGGTATATGAATAACATGTTTTTCAATGGCAAAAATCAATGAATATTGTAAATGCACAAACAGTAAATTCTCCGCATTGCAAGGTGCAATTCTGAAATTTTTTGCTTTTTCCTGCTCCTCTTAGCATGATAAAGAAGATTCAAAGAGAGTGAGATGCCAGCTCCTTTCATTCAGTCAGTAGCTTCAATCATTTCTGGACGTTTTTCAATGGCAAAAATCAATGAATATTGTAAATGCACAAACTGTAATTTCTCCGCATTGCAAGGTGCAATTCTGAAATTTTTTGCTTTTTCCTGCTCCTCTTAGCATGATAAAGAAGATTCAAAGAGAGTGAGATGCCAGCTCCTTTCATTCAGTCAGTAGCTTCAATCATTTCTGGACGTTTTTCAATTGCAAAAATCAACGAATATTGTAAATGCACCAACAGTAATTTCTCCGCATTGCAAGGTGCAATTCTGAAATTTTTTGCTTTTTCCTGCTCCTCTTAGCATGATAAAGAAGATTCAAAGAGAGTGAGATGCCAGCTCCTTTCATTCAGTCAGTAGCTTCAATCATTTCTGGACGTTTTTCAATGGCAAAAATCAATGAATATTGTAAATGCACAAACTGTAATTTCTCCGCATTGCAAGGTGCAATTCTGAAATTTTTTGCTTTTTCCTGCTCCACTTAGCATGATAAAGAAGATTCAAAGAGAGTGAGATGCCAGCTCCTTTCATTCAGTCAGTAGCTTCAAACATTTCTGGTATATGAATAACATGATGTTTTTCAATGGCAAAAATCAATGAATATTGTAAATGCACAAACAGTAATTTCTCCGCATTGCAAGGTGCAAGTCTGAAATTTTTTGCTTTTTTCTGCTCCTCTTAGCATGATAAAGAAGAATCAAAGAGAGTGAGATGCCAGCTCCTTTCATTCAGTCAGTAGCTTCAAACATTTCTGGTATATGAATAACATGATGTTTTTCAATGGCAAAAATCAATGAATATTGTAAATGCACAAACAGTAATTTCTCCGCATTGCAAGGTGCAAGTCTGAAATTTTTTGCTTTTTCCTGCTCCTCTTAGCATGATAAAGAAGATTCAAAGAGAGTGAGATGCCAGCTACTTTCATTCAGTCAGTAGCTTCAATCATTTCTGGACGTTTTTCAATGGTAAAAATCAATGAATATTGTAAATGCACAAACAGTAATTTCTCCACATTGCAAGGTGCAATTCTGAAATTTTTTGCTTTTTCATGCTCCTCTTAGCATGATAAAGAAGATTCAAAGAGATTGAGATGCCAGCTCCTTTCATTCAGTCAGTAGCTTCAAACATTTCTGGTATATGAATAACATTATGTTTTTCAATGGCAAAAATCAATGAATATTGTAAATGCACAAACAGTAATTTCTCCGCATTGCAAGGTGCAATTCTGAATTTTTTTGCTTTTTCCTGCTCCTCTTAGCATGATAAAGAAGATTCAAAGAGAGTGAGATGCCAGCTCCTTTCATTCAGTCAGTAGCTTCAAACATTTCTGGTATATGAATAACATGATGTTTTTCAATGGCAAAAATCAATGAATATTGAAAATGCACAAACAGTAATTTCTCCGCATTGCAAGGTGCAATTCTGAAATTTTTTGCTTTTTCCTGCTCCTCTTAGCATGATAAAGAAGATTCAAAGAGAGTGAGATGCCAGCTCCTTTCATTCAGTCAGTAGCTTCAATCATTTCTGGACGTTTTTCAATGGCAAAAATCAACGAATATTGTAAATGCACAAACAGTAATTTCTCCGCATTGCAAGGTGCAATTCTGAAATTTTTTGCTTTTTCCTGCTCCTCTTAGCATGATAAAGAAGATTCAAAGAGAGTGAGATGCCAGCTCCTTTCATTCAGTCAGTAGCTTCAATCATTTCTGGACGTTTTTCAATGGCAAAAATCAATGAATATTGTAAATGCACAAACTGTAATTTCTCCGCATTGCAAGGTGCAATTCTGAAATTTTTTGCTTTTTCCTGCTCCTCTTAGCATGATAAAGAAGATTCAAAGAGAGTGAGATGCCAGCTCCTTTCATTCAGTCAGTAGCTTCAATAATTTCTGGACGTTTTTCAATGGCAAAAATCAATGAATATTGTAAATGCACAAACAGTAAATTCTCCGCATTGCAAGGTGCAATTCTGAAATTTTTTGCTTTTTCCTGCTCCTCTTAGCATGATAAAGAAGATTCAAAGAGAGTGAGATGCCAGCTCCTTTCCTTCAGTCAGTAGCTTCAATCATTTCTGGTATATGAATAACATGATGTTTTTCAATGGCAAAAATCAATGAATTTTGTAAATGCACAAACAGTAATTTCTCCGCATTGCAAGGCGCAATTCTGAAATTTTTTGCTTTTTCCTGCTCCTCTTAGCATGATAAAGAAGATTCAAAGAGAGTGAGATGCCAGCTCCTTTCATTCAGTCAGTAGCTTCAATCATTTCTGGACATTTTTCAATGGCAAAAATCATTGAATATTGTAAATGCACAAACAGTAATTTCTCCGCATTGCAAGGTGCAATTCTGAAATTTTTTGCTTTTTCCTGCTCCTCTTAGCATGATAAAGAAGATTCAAAGAGAGTGAGATGCCAGCTCCTTTCATTCAGTCAGTAGCTTCAATCATTTCTGGACGTTTTTCAATGGCAAAAATCAATGAATATTGTAAATGCACAAACAGTAATTTCTCCGCATTGCAAGGTGCAATTCTGAAATTTTTTGCTTTTTCCTGCTCCTCTTAGCATGATAAAGAAGATTCAAAGAGAGTGAGGTGCCAGCTCCTTTCATTCAGTCAGGAGCTTCAAACATTTCTGGTATATGAATAACATGTTTTTCAATGGCAAAAATCAATGAATATTGTAAATGCACAAACAGTAAATTCTCCGCATTGCAAGGTGCAATTCTGAAATTTTTTGCTTTTTCCTGCTCCTCTTAGCATGATAAAGAAGATTCAAAGAGAGTGAGATGCCAGCTCCTTTCATTCAGTCAGTAGCTTCAATCATTTCTGGACGTTTTTCAATGGCAAAAATCAATGAATATTGTAAATGCACAAACTGTAATTTCTCCGCATTGCAAGGTGCAATTCTGAAATTTTTTGCTTTTTCCTGCTCCTCTTAGCATGATAAAGAAGATTCAAAGAGAGTGAGATGCCAGCTCCTTTCATTCAGTCAGTAGCTTCAATAATTTCTGGACGTTTTTCAATGGCAAAAATCAATGAATATTGTAAATGCACAAACAGTAAATTCTCCGCATTGCAAGGTGCAATTCTGAAATTTTTTGCTTTTTCCTGCTCCTCTTAGCATGATAAAGAAGATTCAAAGAGAGTGAGATGCCAGATCCTTTCCTTCAGTCAGTAGCTTCAATCATTTCTGGTATATGAATAACATGATGTTTTTCAATGGCAAAAATCAATGAATTTTGTAAATGCACAAACAGTAATTTCTCCGCATTGCAAGGCGCAATTCTGAAATTTTTTGCTTTTTCCTGCTCCTCTTAGCATGATAAAGAAGATTCAAAGAGAGTGAGATGCCAGCTCCTTTCATTCAGTCAGTAGCTTCAATCATTTCTGGACATTTTTCAATGGCAAAAATCATTGAATATTGTAAATGCACAAACAGTAATTTCTCCGCATTGCAAGGTGCAATTCTGAAATTTTTTGCTTTTTCCTGCTCCTCTTAGCATGATAAAGAAGATTCAAAGAGAGTGAGATGCCAGCTCCTTTCATTCAGTCAGTAGCTTCAATCATTTCTGGACGTTTTTCAATGGCAAAAATCAATGAATATTGTAAATGCACAAACAGTAATTTCTCCGCATTGCAAGGTGCAATTCTGAAATTTTTTGCTTTTTCCTGCTCCTCTTAGCATGATAAAGAAGATTCAAAGAGAGTGAGGTGCCAGCTCCTTTCATTCAGTCAGGAGCTTCAAACATTTCTGGTATATGAATAACATGTTTTTCAATGGCAAAAATCAATGAATATTGTAAATGCACAAACAGTAAATTCTCCGCATTGCAAGGTGCAATTCTGAAATTTTTTGCTTTTTCCTGCTCCTCTTAGCATGATAAAGAAGATTCAAAGAGAGTGAGATGCCAGCTCCTTTCATTCAGTCAGTAGCTTCAATCATTTCTGGACGTTTTTCAATGGCAAAAATCAATGAATATTGTAAATGCACAAACTGTAATTTCTCCGCATTGCAAGGTGCAATTCTGAAATTTTTTGCTTTTTCCTGCTCCTCTTAGCATGATAAAGAAGATTCAAAGAGAGTGAGATGCCAGCTCCTTTCATTCAGTCAGTAGCTTCAATAATTTCTGGACGTTTTTCAATGGCAAAAATCAATGAATATTGTAAATGCACAAACAGTAAATTCTCCGCATTGCAAGGTGCAATTCTGAAATTTTTTGCTTTTTCCTGCTCCTCTTAGCATGATAAAGAAGATTCAAAGAGAGTGAGATGCCAGATCCTTTCCTTCAGTCAGTAGCTTCAATCATTTCTGGTATATGAATAACATGATGTTTTTCAATGGCAAAAATCAATGAATTTTGTAAATGCACAAACAGTAATTTCTCCGCATTGCAAGGCGCAATTCTGAAATTTTTTGCTTTTTCCTGCTCCTCTTAGCATGATAAAGAAGATTCAAAGAGAGTGAGATGCCAGCTCCTTTCATTCAGTCAGTAGCTTCAATCATTTCTGGACATTTTTCAATGGCAAAAATCATTGAATATTGTAAATGCACAAACAGTAATTTCTCCGCATTGCAAGGTGCAATTCTGAAATTTTTTGCTTTTTCCTGCTCCTCTTAGCATGATAAAGAAGATTCAAAGAGAGTGAGATGCCAGCTCCTTTCATTCAGTCAGTAGCTTCAATCATTTCTGGACGTTTTTCAATGGCAAAAATCAATGAATATTGTAAATGCACAAACAGTAATTTCTCCGCATTGCAAGGTGCAATTCTGAAATTTTTTGCTTTTTCCTGCTCCTCTTAGCATGATAAAGAAGATTCAAAGAGAGTGAGGTGCCAGCTCCTTTCATTCAGTCAGGAGCTTCAAACATTTCTGGTATATGAATAACATGTTTTTCAATGGCAAAAATCAATGAATATTGTAAATGCACAAACAGTAAATTCTCCGCATTGCAAGGTGCAATTCTGAAATTTTTTGCTTTTTCCTGCTCCTCTTAGCATGATAAAGAAGATTCAAAGAGAGTGAGATGCCAGCTCCTTTCATTCAGTCAGTAGCTTCAATCATTTCTGGACGTTTTTCAATGGCAAAAATCAATGAATATTGTAAATGCACAAACTGTAATTTCTCCGCATTGCAAGGTGCAATTCTGAAATTTTTTGCTTTTTCCTGCTCCTCTTAGCATGATAAAGAAGATTCAAAGAGAGTGAGATGCCAGCTCCTTTCATTCAGTCAGTAGCTTCAATCATTTCTGGACGTTTTTCAATGGCAAAAATCAACGAATATTGTAAATGCACAAACAGTAATTTCTCCGCATTGCAAGGTGCAATTCTGAAATTTTTTGCTTTTTCCTGCTCCTCTTAGCATGATAAAGAAGATTCAAAGAGAGTGAGATGCCAGCTCCTTTCATTCAGTCAGTAGCTTCAATCATTTCTGGACGTTTTTCAATGGCAAAAATCAATGAATATTGTAAATGCACAAACAGTAATTTCTCCGCATTGCAAGTTGCAATTCTGAAATTTTTTGCTTTTTCCTGCTCCTCTTAGCATGATAAAGAAGATTCAAAGAGAGTGAGATGCCAGCTCCTTTCATTCAGTCAGTACCTTCAATCATTTCTGGACGTTTTTCAATGGCAAAAATCAATGAATATTGTAAATGCACAAACAGTAATTTCTCCGCATTGCAAGGTGCAATTCTGAAATTTTTTGCTTTTTCCTGCTCCTCTTAGCATGATAAAGAAGATTCAAAGAGAGTGAGATGCCAGCTCCTTTCATTCAGTCAGTAGCTTCAAACATTTCTGGTATATGAATAACATGATGTTTTTCAATGGCAAAAATCAATGAATATTGTAAATGCACAAACAGTAATTTCTCCGCATTGCAAGGTGCAAGTCTGAAATTTTTTGCTTTTTTCTGCTCCTCTTAGCATGATAAAGAAGATTCAAAGAGAGTGAGATGCCAGCTCCTTTCATTCAGTCAGTAGCTTCAAACATTTCTGGTATATGAATAACATGATGTTTTTCAATGGCAAAAATCAATGAATATTGTAAATGCACAAACAGTAATTTCTCCGCATTGCAAGGTGCAAGTCTGAAATTTTTTGCTTTTTCCTGCTCCTCTTAGCATGATAAAGAAGATTCAAAGAGAGTGAGATGCCAGCTACTTTCATTCAGTCAGTAGCTTCAATCATTTCTGGACGTTTTTCAATGGTAAAAATCAATGAATATTGTAAATGCACAAACAGTAATTCCTCGACATTGCAAGGTGCAATTCTGAAATTTTTTGCTTTTTCATGCTCCTCTTAGCATGATAAAGAAGATTCAAAGAGATTGAGATGCCAGCTCCTTTCATTCAGTCAGTAGCTTCAAACATTTCTGGTATATGAATAACATGATGTTTTTCAATGGCAAAAATCAATGAATATTGTAAATGCACAAACAGTAATTTCTCCGCATTGCAAGGTGCAAGTCTGAAATTTTTTGCTTTTTTCTGCTCCTCTTAGCATGATAAAGAAGATTCAAAGAGAGTGAGATGCCAGCTCCTTTCATTCAGTCAGTAGCTTCAAACATTTCTGGTATATGAATAACATGATGTTTTTCAATGGCAAAAATCAATGAATATTGTAAATGCACAAACAGTAATTTCTCCGCATTGCAAGGTGCAAGTCTGAAATTTTTTGCTTTTTCCTGCTCCTCTTAGCATGATAAAGAAGATTCAAAGAGAGTGAGATGCCAGCTACTTTCATTCAGTCAGTAGCTTCAATCATTTCTGGACGTTTTTCAATGGTAAAAATCAATGAATATTGTAAATGCACAAACAGTAATTCCTCGACATTGCAAGGTGCAATTCTGAAATTTTTTGCTTTTTCATGCTCCTCTTAGCATGATAAAGAAGATTCAAAGAGATTGAGATGCCAGCTCCTTTCATTCAGTCAGTAGCTTCAAACATTTCTGGTATATGAATAACATTATGTTTTTCAATGGCAAAAATCAATGAATATTGTAAATGCACAAACAGTAATTTCTCCGCATTGCAAGGTGCAATTCTGAAATTTTTTGCTTTTTCCTGCTCCTCTTAGCATGATAAAGAAGATTCAAAGAGAGTGAGATGCCAGCTCCTTTCATTCAGTCAGTAGCTTCAAACATTTCTGGTATATGAATAACATGATGTTTTTCAATGGCAAAAATCAATGAATATTGTAAATGCACAAACAGTAATTTCTCCGCATTGCAAGGTGCAATTCTGAAATTTTTTGCTTTTTCCTGCTCCTCTTAGCATGATAAAGAAGATTCAAAGAGAGTGAGATGCCAGCTCCTTTCATTCAGTCAGTAGCTTCAATCATTTCTGGACGTTTTTCAATGGCAAAAATCAACGAATATTGTAAATGCACAAACAGTAATTTCTCCGCATTGCAAGGTGCAATTCTGAAATTTTTTGCTTTTTCCTGCTCCTCTTAGCATGATAAAGAAGATTCAAAGAGAGTGAGATGCCAGCTCCTTTCATTCAGTCAGTAGCTTCAATCATTTCTGGACGTTTTTCAATGGCAAAAATCAATGAATATTGTAAATGCACAAACTGTAATTTCTCCGCATTGCAAGGTGCAATTCTGAAATTTTTTGCTTTTTCCTGCTCCTCTTAGCATGATAAAGAAGATTCAAAGAGAGTGAGATGCCAGCTCCTTTCATTCAGTCAGTAGCTTCAATAATTTCTGGACGTTTTTCAATGGCAAAAATCAATGAATATTGTAAATGCACAAACAGTAAATTCTCCGCATTGCAAGGTGCAATTCTGAAATTTTTTGCTTTTTCCTGCTCCTCTTAGCATGATAAAGAAGATTCAAAGAGAGTGAGATGCCAGCTCCTTTCCTTCAGTCAGTAGCTTCAATCATTTCTGGTATATGAATAACATGATGTTTTTCAATGGCAAAAATCAATGAATTTTGTAAATGCACAAACAGTAATTTCTCCGCATTGCAAGGCGCAATTCTGAAATTTTTTGCTTTTTCCTGCTCCTCTTAGCATGATAAAGAAGATTCAAAGAGAGTGAGATGCCAGCTCCTTTCATTCAGTCAGTAGCTTCAATCATTTCTGGACATTTTTCAATGGCAAAAATCAATGAATATTGTAAATGCACAAACAGTAATTTCTCCGCATTGCAAGGTGCAATTCTGAAATTTTTTGCTTTTTCCTGCTCCTCTTAGCATGATAAAGAAGATTCAAAGAGAGTGAGATGCCAGCTCCTTTCATTCAGTCAGTAGCTTCAATCATTTCTGGACGTTTTTCAATGGCAAAAATCAATGAATATTGTAAATGCACAAACAGTAATTTCTCCGCATTGCAAGGTGCAATTCTGAAATTTTTTGCTTTTTCCTGCTCCTCTTAGCATGATAAAGAAGATTCAAAGAGAGTGAGGTGCCAGCTCCTTTCATTCAGTCAGGAGCTTCAAACATTTCTGGTATATGAATAACATGTTTTTCAATGGCAAAAATCAATGAATATTGTAAATGCACAAACAGTAAATTCTCCGCATTGCAAGGTGCAATTCTGAAATTTTTTGCTTTTTCCTGCTCCTCTTAGCATGATAAAGAAGATTCAAAGAGAGTGAGATGCCAGCTCCTTTCATTCAGTCAGTAGCTTCAATCATTTCTGGACGTTTTTCAATGGCAAAAATCAATGAATATTGTAAATGCACAAACTGTAATTTCTCCGCATTGCAAGGTGCAATTCTGAATTTTTTGCTTTTTCCTGCTCCTCTTAGCATGATAAAGAAGATTCAAAGAGAGTGAGATGCCAGCTCCTTTCATTCAGTCAGTAGCTTCAATCATTTCTGGACGTTTTTCAATGGCAAAAATCAACGAATATTGTAAATGCACAAACAGTAATTTCTCCGCATTGCAAGGTGCAATTCTGAAATTTTTTGCTTTTTCCTGCTCCTCTTAGCATGATAAAGAAGATTCAAAGAGAGTGAGATGCCAGCTCCTTTCATTCAGTCAGTAGCTTCAATCATTTCTGGACGTTTTTCAATGGCAAAAATCAATGAATATTGTAAATGCACAAACTGTAATTTCTCCGCATTGCAAGGTGCAATTCTGAAATTTTTTGCTTTTTCCTGCTCCACTTAGCATGATAAAGATATTCAAAGAGAGTGAGATGCCAGCTCCTTTCATTCAGTCAGTAGCTTCAATCATTTCTGGACGTTTTTCAATGGCAAAAATCAATGAATATTGTAAATGCACAAACAGTAATTTCTCCGCATTGCAAGTTGCAATTCTGAAATTTTTTGCTTTTTCCTGCTCCTCTTAGCATGATAAAGAAGATTCAAAGAGAGTGAGATGCCAGCTCCTTTCATTCAGTCAGTACCTTCAATCATTTCTGGACGTTTTTCAATGGCAAAAATCAATGAATATTGTAAATGCACAAACAGTAATTTCTCCGCATTGCAAGGTGCAATTCTGAAATTTTTTGCTTTTTCCTGCTCCTCTTAGCATGATAAAGAAGATTCAAAGAGAGTGAGATGCCAGCTCCTTTCATTCAGTCAGTAGCTTCAAACATTTCTGGTATATGAATAACATGATGTTTTTCAATGGCAAAATTCAATGAATATTGTAAATGCACAAACAGTAATTTCTCCGCATTGCAAGGTGCAAGTCTCTGAAATTTTTTGCTTTTTTCTGCTCCTCTTAGCATGATAAAGAAGATTCAAAGAGAGTGAGATGCCAGCTCCTTTCATTCAGTCAGTAGCTTCAAACATTTCTGGTATATGAATAACATGATGTTTTTCAATGGCAAAAATCAATGAATATTGTAAATGCACAAACAGTAATTTCTCCGCATTGCAAGGTGCAATTCTGAAATTTTTTGCTTTTTCCTGCTCCTCTTAGCATGATAAAGAAGATTCAAAGAGAGTGAGATGCCAGCTCCTTTCATTCAGTCAGTAGCTTCAATCATTTCTGGACGTTTTTCAATGGCAAAAATCAATGAATATTGTAAATGCACAAACAGTAATTTCTCCGCATTGCAAGGTGCAATTCTGAAATTTTTTGCTTTTTCCTGCTCCTCTTAGCATGATAAAGAAGATTCAAAGAGAGTGAGATGCCAGCTCCTTTCATTCAGTCAGTACCTTCAATCATTTCTGGACATTTTTCAATGGCAAAAATCAATGAATATTGTAAATGCACAAACAGTAATTTCTCCGCATTGCAAGGTGCAATTCTGAAATTTTTTGCTTTTTCCCACTCCTCTTAGCATGATAAAGAAGATTCAAAGAGATTGAGGTGCCAGCTCCTTTCATTCAGTCAGTAGCTTCAAACATTTCTGGTATATGAATAACATGTTTTTCAATGGCAAAAATCAATGAATATTGTAAATGCACAAACAGTAATTTCTCCGCATTGCAAGGTGCAATTCTGAAATTTTTTGCTTTTTCCTGCTCCTCTTAGCATGATAAAGAAGATTCAAAGAGAGTGAGATGCCAGCTCCTTTCATTCAGTCAGTAGCTTCAATCATTTCTGGACGTTTTTCAATGGCAAAAATCAATGAATATTGTAAATGCACAAACAGTAATTTCTCCGCATTGCAAGGTGCAATTCTGAAATTTTTTGCTTTTTCCTGCTCCTCTTAGCATGATAAAGAAGATTCAAAGAGAGTGAGATGCCAGCTCCTTTCATTCAGTCAGTAGCTTCAATCATTTCTGGACGTTTTTCAATGGCAAAAATCAATGAATATTGTAAATGCACAAACAGTAATTTCTCCGCATTGCAAGGTGCAATTCTGAAATTTTTTGCTTTTTCCTGCTCCTCTTAGCATGATAAAGAAGATTCAAAGAGAGTGAGATGCCAGCTCCTTTCATTCAGTCAGTAGCTTCAAACATTTCTGGTATATGAATAACATGATGTTTTTCAATGGCAAAAATCAATGAATATTGTAAATGCACAAACAGTAATTTCTCCGCATTGCAAGGTGCAAGTCTGAAATTTTTTGCTTTTTCCTGCTCCTCTTAGCATGATAAAGAAGATTCAAAGAGAGTGAGATGCCAGCTACTTTCATTCAGTCAGTAGCTTCAATCATTTCTGGACGTTTTTCAATGGTAAAAATCAATGAATATTGTAAATGCACAAACAGTAATTTCTCCACATTGCAAGGTGCAATTCTAAAATTTTTTGCTTTTTCCTGCTCCTCTTAGCATGATAAAGAAGATTCAAAGAGAGTGAGATGCCAGCTCCTTTCATTCAGTCAGTAGCTTCAAACATTTCTGGTATATGAATAACATGATGTTTTTCAATGGCAAAAATCAATGAATATTGTAAATGCACAAACAGTAATTTCTCCGCATTGCAAGGTGCAATTCTGAAATTTTTTGCTTTTTCCTGCTCCTCTTAGCATGATTCAAAGAGAGTGAGATGCCAGCTCCTTTCATTCAGTCAGTAGCTTCAATCATTTCTGGACGTTTTTCAATGGCAAAAATCAATGAATATTGTAAATGCACAAACAGTAATTTCTCCGCATTGCAAGGTGCAATTCTGAAATTTTTTGCTTTTTCCTGCTCCTCTTAGCATGATAAAGAAGATTCAAAGAGAGTGAGATGTCAGCTCCTTTCATTCAGTCAGTAGCTTCAAACATTTCTGGTATATGAATAACATGATGTTTTTCAATGGCAAAAATCAATGAATATTGTAAATGCACAAACAGTAATTTCTCCGCATTGCAAGGTGCAATTCTGAAATTTTTTGCTTTTTCCTGCTCCTCTTAGCATGATAAAGAAGATTCAAAGAGAGTGAGATGCCAGCTCCTTTCATTCAGTCAGTAGCTACAATCATTTCTGGACGTTTTTCAATGGCAAAAATCAATGAATATTGTAAATGCACAAA
Organism: Phyllobates terribilis; assembly: GCF_046119375.1. Classification (NCBI taxonomy): domain Eukaryota; kingdom Metazoa; phylum Chordata; class Amphibia; order Anura; family Dendrobatidae; genus Phyllobates; species Phyllobates terribilis. The sequence continues at coordinate 132,640 of NW_027364653.1, read as the reverse complement.
CAGTAATTTCTCCGCATTGCAAGGTGCAATTCTGAAATTTTTTGCTTTTTCCTGCTCCTCTTAGCATGATAAAGAAGATTCAAAGAGAGTGAGATGCCAGCTCCTTTCATTCAGTCAGTAGCTTCAATCATTTCTGGATGTTTTTCAATGGCAAAAATCAATGAATATTGTAAATGCACAAACAGTAATTTCTCCGCATTGCAAGGTGCAATTCTGAAATTTTTTGCTTTTTCCTGCTCCTCTTAGCATGATAAAGAAGATTCAAAGAGAGTGAGATGCCAGCTCCTTTCATTCAGTCAGTAGCTTCAATCATTTCTGGACGTTTTTCAATGGCAAAAATCAATGAATATTGTAAATGCACAAACAGTAATTTCTCCGCATTGCAAGGTGCAATTCTGAAATTTTTTGCTTTTTCCTGCTCCTCTTAGCATGATAAAGAAGATTCAAAGAGAGTGAGATGCCAGCTCCTTTCATTCAGTCAGTACCTTCAATCATTTCTGGACATTTTTCAATGGCAAAAATCAATGAATATTGTAAATGCACAAACAGTAATTTCTCCGCATTGCAAGGTGCAATTCTGAAATTTTTTGCTTTTTCCCACTCCTCTTAGCATGATAAAGAAGATTCAAAGAGATTGAGGTGCCAGCTCCTTTCATTCAGTCAGTAGCTTCAAACATTTCTGGTATATGAATAACATGTTTTTCAATGGCAAAAATCAATGAATATTGTAAATGCACAAACAGTAATTTCTCCGCATTGCAAGGTGCAATTCTGAAATTTTTTGCTTTTTCCTGCTCCTCTTAGCATGATAAAGAAGATTCAAAGAGAGTGAGATGCCAGCTCCTTTCATTCAGTCAGTAGCTTCAATCATTTCTGGACGTTTTTCAATGGCAAAAATCAATGAATATTGTAAATGCACAAACAGTAATTTCTCCGCATTGCAAGGGGTAATTCTGAAATTTTTTGCTTTTTCCTGCTCCTCTTAGCATGATAAAGAAGATTCAAAGAGAGTGAGATGCCAGCTCCTTTCATTCAGTCAGTAGCTTCAATCATTTCTGGACGTTTTTCAATGGCAAAAATCAATGAATATTGTAAATGCACAAACAGTAATTTCTCCGCATTGCAAGGTGCAATTCTGAAATTTTTTGCTTTTTCCTGCTCCTCTTAGCATGATAAAGAAGATTCAAAGAGAGTGAGATGCCAGCTCCTTTCATTCAGTCAGTAGCTTCAAACATTTCTGGTATATGAATAACATGATGTTTTTCAATGGCAAAAATCAATGAATATTGTAAATGCACAAACGGTAATTTCTCCGCATTGCAAGGTGCAAGTCTGAAATTTTTTGCTTTTTCCTGCTCCTCTTAGCATGATAAAGAAGATTCAAAGAGAGTGAGATGCCAGCTACTTTCATTCAGTCAGTAGCTTCAATCATTTCTGGACGTTTTTCAATGGTAAAAATCAATGAATATTGTAAATGCACAAACAGTAATTTCTCCACATTGCAAGGTGCAATTCTAAAATTTTTTGCTTTTTCCTGCTCCTCTTAGCATGATAAAGAAGATTCAAAGAGAGTGAGATGCCAGCTCCTTTCATTCAGTCAGTAGCTTCAAACATTTCTGGTATATGAATAACATGATGTTTTTCAATGGCAAAAATCAATGAATATTGTAAATGCACAAACAGTAATTTCTCCGCATTGCAAGGTGCAATTCTGAAATTTTTTGCTTTTTCCTGCTCCTCTTAGCATGATTCAAAGAGAGTGAGATGCCAGCTCCTTTCATTCAGTCAGTAGCTTCAATCATTTCTGGACGTTTTTCAATGGCAAAAATCAATGAATATTGTAAATGCACAAACAGTAATTTCTCCGCATTGCAAGGTGCAATTCTGAAATTTTTTGCTTTTTCCTGCTCCTCTTAGCATGATAAAGAAGATTCAAAGAGAGTGAGATGTCAGCTCCTTTCATTCAGTCAGTAGCTTCAAACATTTCTGGTATATGAATAACATGATGTTTTTCAATGGCAAAAATCAATGAATATTGTAAATGCACAAACAGTAATTTCTCCGCATTGCAAGGTGCAATTCTGAAATTTTTTGCTTTTTCCTGCTCCTCTTAGCATGATAAAGAAGATTCAAAGAGAGTGAGATGCCAGCTCCTTTCATTCAGTCAGTAGCTACAATCATTTCTGGACGTTTTTCAATGGCAAAAATCAATGAATATTGTAAATGCACAAACAGTAATTTCTCCGCATTGCAAGGTGCAATTCTGAAATTTTTTGCTTTTTCCTGCTCCTCTTAGCATGATAAAGAAGATTCAAAGAGAGTGAGGTGCCAGCTCCTTTCATTCAGTCAGGAGCTTCAAACATTTCTGGTATATGAATAACATGTTTTTCAATGGCAAAAATCAATGAATATTGTAAATGCACAAACAGTAATTTCTCCGCATTGCAAGGTGCAATTCTGAAATTGTTTGCTTTTTCCTGCTCCTCTTAGCATGATAAAGAAGATTCAAAGAGAGTGAGATGCCAGCTCCTTTCATTCAGTCAGTAGCTTCAATCATTTCTGGACGTTTTTCAATGGCAAAAATCAATGAATATTGTAAATGCACAAACTGTAATTTCTCCGCATTGCAAGGTGCAATTCTGAAATTTTTTGCTTTTTCCTGCTCCTCTTAGCATGATAAAGAAGATTCAAAGAGAGTGAGATGCCAGCTCCTTTCATTCAGTCAGTAGCTTCAATCATTTCTGGACGTTTTTCAATGGCAAAAATCAACGAATATTGTAAATGCACAAACAGTAATTTCTCGGCATTGCAAGGTGCAATTCTGAAATTTTTTGCTTTTTCCTGCTCCTCTTAGCATGATAAAGAAGATTCAAAGAGAGTGAGATGCCAGCTCCTTTCATTCAGTCAGTAGCTTCAATCATTTCTGGACGTTTTTCAATGGCAAAAATCAATGAATATTGTAAATGCACAAACTGTAATTTCTCCGCATTGCAAGGTGCAATTCTGAAATTTTTTGCTTTTTCCTGCTCCTCTTAGCATGATAAAGAAGATTCAAAGAGAGTGAGATGCCAGCTCCTTTCATTCAGTCAGTAGCTTCAATCATTTCTGGACGTTTTTCAATGGCAAAAATCAATGAATATTGTAAATGCACAAACAGTAAATTCTCCGCATTGCAAGTTGCAATTCTGAAATTTTTTGCTTTTTCCTGCTCCTCTTAGCATGATAAAGAAGATTCAAAGAGAGTGAGATGCCAGCTCCTTTCCTTCAGTCAGTAGCTTCAATCATTTCTGGTATATGAATAACATGATGTTTTTCAATGGCAAAAATCAATGAATTTTGTAAATGCACAAACAGTAATTTCTCCGCATTGCAAGGCGCAATTCTGAAATTTTTTGCTTTTTCCTGCTCCTCTTAGCATGATAAAGAAGATTCAAAGAGAGTGAGATGCCAGCTCCTTTCATTCAGTCAGTAGCTTCAATCATTTCTGGACATTTTTCAATGGCAAAAATCAATGAATATTGTAAATGCACAAACAGTAATTTCTCCGCATTGCAAGGTGCAATTCTGAAATTTTTTGCTTTTTCCTGCTCCTCTTAGCATGATAAAGAAGATTCAAAGAGAGTGAGATGCCAGCTCCTTTCATTCAGTCAGTAGCTTCAATCATTTCTGGACGTTTTTCAATGGCAAAAATCAATGAATATTGTAAATGCACAAACAGTAATTTCTCCGCATTGCAAGGTGCAATTCTGAAATTTTTTGCTTTTTCCTGCTCCTCTTAGCATGATAAAGAAGATTCAAAGAGAGTGAGGTGCCAGCTCCTTTCATTCAGTCAGGAGCTTCAAACATTTCTGGTATATGAATAACATGTTTTTCAATGGCAAAAATCAATGAATATTGTAAATGCACAAACAGTAAATTCTCCGCATTGCAAGGTGCAATTCTGAAATTTTTTGCTTTTTCCTGCTCCTCTTAGCATGATAAAGAAGATTCAAAGAGAGTGAGATGCCAGCTCCTTTCATTCAGTCAGTAGCTTCAATCATTTCTGGACGTTTTTCAATGGCAAAAATCAATGAATATTGTAAATGCACAAACTGTAATTTCTCCGCATTGCAAGGTGCAATTCTGAAATTTTTTGCTTTTTCCTGCTCCTCTTAGCATGATAAAGAAGATTCAAAGAGAGTGAGATGCCAGCTCCTTTCATTCAGTCAGTAGCTTCAATCATTTCTGGACGTTTTTCAATGGCAAAAATCAACGAATATTGTAAATGCACAAACAGTAATTTCTCCGCATTGCAAGGTGCAATTCTGAAATTTTTTGCTTTTTCCTGCTCCTCTTAGCATGATAAAGAAGATTCAAAGAGAGTGAGATGCCAGCTCCTTTCATTCAGTCAGTAGCTTCAATCATTTCTGGACGTTTTTCAATGGCAAAAATCAATGAATATTGTAAATGCACAAACTGTAATTTCTCCGCATTGCAAGGTGCAATTCTGAAATTTTTTGCTTTTTCCTGCTCCACTTAGCATGATAAAGAAGATTCAAAGAGAGTGAGATGCCAGCTCCTTTCATTCAGTCAGTAGCTTCAATCATTTCTGGACGTTTTTCAATGGCAAAAATCAATGAATATTGTAAATGCACAAACAGTAATTTCTCCGCATTGCAAGTTGCAATTCTGAAATTTTTTGCTTTTTCCTGCTCCTCTTAGCATGATAAAGAAGATTCAAAGAGAGTGAGATGCCAGCTCCTTTCATTCAGTCAGTACCTTCAATCATTTCTGGACGTTTTTCAATGGCAAAAATCAATGAATATTGTAAATGCACAAACAGTAATTTCTCCGCATTGCAAGGTGCAATTCTGAAATTTTTTGCTTTTTCCTGCTCCTCTTAGCATGATAAAGAAGATTCAAAGAGAGTGAGATGCCAGCTCCTTTCATTCAGTCAGTAGCTTCAAACATTTCTGGTATATGAATAACATGATGTTTTTCAATGGCAAAAATCAATGAATATTGTAAATGCACAAACAGTAATTTCTCCGCATTGCAAGGTGCAAGTCTGAAATTTTTTGCTTTTTTCTGCTCCTCTTAGCATGATAAAGAAGATTCAAAGAGAGTGAGATGCCAGCTCCTTTCATTCAGTCAGTAGCTTCAAACATTTCTGGTATATGAATAACATGATGTTTTTCAATGGCAAAAATCAATGAATATTGTAAATGCACAAACAGTAATTTCTCCGCATTGCAAGGTGCAAGTCTGAAATTTTTTGCTTTTTCCTGCTCCTCTTAGCATGATAAAGAAGATTCAAAGAGAGTGAGATGCCAGCTACTTTCATTCAGTCAGTAGCTTCAATCATTTCTGGACGTTTTTCAATGGTAAAAATCAATGAATATTGTAAATGCACAAACAGTAATTTCTCCACATTGCAAGGTGCAATTCTGAAATTTTTTGCTTTTTCATGCTCCTCTTAGCATGATAAAGAAGATTCAAAGAGATTGAGATGCCAGCTCCTTTCATTCAGTCAGTAGCTTCAAATATTTCTGGTATATGAATAACATTATGTTTTTCAATGGCAAAAATCAATGAATATTGTAAATGCACAAACAGTAATTTCTCCGCATTGCAAGGTGCAATTCTGAAATTTTTTGCTTTTTCCTGCTCCTCTTAGCATGATAAAGAAGATTCAAAGAGAGTGAGATGCCAGCTCCTTTCATTCAGTCAGTAGCTTCAAACATTTCTGGTATATGAATAACATGATGTTTTTCAATGGCAAAAATCAATGAATATTGTAAATGCACAAACAGTAATTTCTCCGCATTGCAAGGTGCAATTCTGAAATTTTTTGCTTTTTCCTGCTCCTCTTAGCATGATAAAGAAGATTCAAAGAGAGTGAGATGCCAGCTCCTTTCATTCAGTCAGTAGCTTCAATCATTTCTGGACGTTTTTCAATGGCAAAAATCAACGAATATTGTAAATGCACAAACAGTAATTTCTCCGCATTGCAAGGTGCAATTCTGAAATTTTTTGCTTTTTCCTGCTCCTCTTAGCATGATAAAGAAGATTCAAAGAGAGTGAGATGCCAGCTCCTTTCATTCAGTCAGTAGCTTCAATCATTTCTGGACGTTTTTCAATGGCAAAAATCAATGAATATTGTAAATGCACAAACTGTAATTTCTCCGCATTGCAAGGTGCAATTCTGAAATTTTTTGCTTTTTCCTGCTCCTCTTAGCATGATAAAGAAGATTCAAAGAGAGTGAGATGCCAGCTCCTTTCATTCAGTCAGTAGCTTCAATAATTTCTGGACGTTTTTCAATGGCAAAAATCAATGAATATTGTAAATGCACAAACAGTAAATTCTCCGCATTGCAAGGTGCAATTCTGAAATTTTTTGCTTTTTCCTGCTCCTCTTAGCATGATAAAGAAGATTCAAAGAGAGTGAGATGCCAGCTCCTTTCCTTCAGTCAGTAGCTTCAATCATTTCTGGTATATGAATAACATAATGTTTTTCAATGGCAAAAATCAATGAATTTTGTAAATGCACAAACAGTAATTTCTCCGCATTGCAAGGCGCAATTCTGAAATTTTTTGCTTTTTCCTGCTCCTCTTAGCATGATAAAGAAGATTCAAAGAGAGTGAGATGCCAGCTCCTTTCATTCAGTCAGTAGCTTCAATCATTTCTGGACATTTTTCAATGGCAAAAATCAATGAATATTGTAAATGCACAAACAGTAATTTCTCCGCATTGCAAGGTGCAATTCTGAAATTTTTTGCTTTTTCCTGCTCCTCTTAGCATGATAAAGAAGATTCAAAGAGAGTGAGATGCCAGCTCCTTTCATTCAGTCAGTAGCTTCAATCATTTCTGGACGTTTTTCAATGGCAAAAATCAATGAATATTGTAAATGCACAAACAGTAATTTCTCCGCATTGCAAGGTGCAATTCTGAAATTTTTTGCTTTTTCCTGCTCCTCTTAGCATGATAAAGAAGATTCAAAGAGAGTGAGGTGCCAGCTCCTTTCATTCAGTCAGGAGCTTCAAACATTTCTGGTATATGAATAACATGTTTTTCAATGGCAAAAATCAATGAATATTGTAAATGCACAAACAGTAAATTCTCCGCATTGCAAGGTGCAATTCTGAAATTTTTTGCTTTTTCCTGCTCCTCTTAGCATGATAAAGAAGATTCAAAGAGAGTGAGATGCCAGCTCCTTTCATTCAGTCAGTAGCTTCAATCATTTCTGGACGTTTTTCAATGGCAAAAATCAATGAATATTGTAAATGCACAAACTGTAATTTCTCCGCATTGCAAGGTGCAATTCTGAAATTTTTTGCTTTTTCCTGCTCCTCTTAGCATGATAAAGAAGATTCAAAGAGAGTGAGATGCCAGCTCCTTTCATTCAGTCAGTAGCTTCAATCATTTCTGGACGTTTTTCAATGGCAAAAATCAACGAATATTGTAAATGCACAAACAGTAATTTCTCCGCATTGCAAGGTGCAATTCTGAAATTTTTTGCTTTTTCCTGCTCCTCTTAGCATGATAAAGAAGATTCAAAGAGAGTGAGATGCCAGCTCCTTTCATTCAGTCAGTAGCTTCAATCATTTCTGGACGTTTTTCAATGGCAAAAATCAATGAATATTGTAAATGCACAAACTGTAATTTCTCCGCATTGCAAGGTGCAATTCTGAAATTTTTTGCTTTTTCCTGCTCCACTTAGCATGATAAAGAAGATTCAAAGAGAGTGAGATGCCAGCTCCTTTCATTCAGTCAGTAGCTTCAATCATTTCTGGACGTTTTTCAATGGCAAAAATCAATGAATATTGTAAATGCACAAACAGTAATTTCTCCGCATTGCAAGTTGCAATTCTGAAATTTTTTGCTTTTTCCTGCTCCTCTTAGCATGATAAAGAAGATTCAAAGAGAGTGAGATGCCAGCTCCTTTCATTCAGTCAGTACCTTCAATCATTTCTGGACGTTTTTCAATGGCAAAAATCAATGAATATTGTAAATGCACAAACAGTAATTTCTCCGCATTGCAAGGTGCAATTCTGAAATTTTTTGCTTTTTCCTGCTCCTCTTAGCATGATAAAGAAGATTCAAAGAGAGTGAGATGCCAGCTCCTTTCATTCAGTCAGTAGCTTCAAACATTTCTGGTATATGAATAACATGATGTTTTTCAATGGCAAAAATCAATGAATATTGTAAATGCACAAACAGTAATTTCTCCGCATTGCAAGGTGCAAGTCAGAAATTTTTTGCTTTTTTCTGCTCCTCTTAGCATGATAAAGAAGATTCAAAGAGAGTGAGATGCCAGCTCCTTTCATTCAGTCAGTAGCTTCAAACATTTCTGGTATATGAATAACATGATGTTTTTCAATGGCAAAAATCAATGAATATTGTAAATGCACAAACAGTAATTTCTCCACATTGCAAGGTGCAAGTCTGAAATTTTTTGCTTTTTCCTGCTCCTCTTAGCATGATAAAGAAGATTCAAAGAGAGTGAGATGCCAGCTACTTTCATTCAGTCAGTAGCTTCAATCATTTCTGGACGTTTTTCAATGGTAAAAATCAATGAATATTGTATATGCACAAACAGTAATTTCTCCACATTGCAAGGTGCAATTCTGAAATTTTTTGCTTTTTCATGCTCCTCTTAGCATGATAAAGAAGATTCAAAGAGATTGAGATGCCAGCTCCTTTCATTCAGTCAGTAGCTTCAAACATTTCTGGTATATGAATAACATTATGTTTTTCAATGGCAAAAATCAATGAATATTGTAAATGCACAAACAGTAATTTCTCCGCATTGCAAGGTGCAATTCTGAAATTTTTTGCTTTTTCCTGCTCCTCTTAGCATGATAAAGAAGATTCAAAGAGAGTGAGATGCCAGCTCCTTTCATTCAGTCAGTAGCTTCAAACATTTCTGGTATATGAATAACATGATGTTTTTCAATGGCAAAAATCAATGAATATTGTAAATGCACAAACAGTAATTTCTCCGCATTGCAAGGTGCAAGTCTGAAATTTTTTGCTTTTTCCTGCTCCTCTTAGCATGATAAAGAAGATTCAAAGAGAGTGAGATGCCAGCTACTTTCATTCAGTCAGTAGCTTCAATCATTTCTGGACGTTTTTCAATGGTAAAAATCAATGAATATTGTAAATGCACAAACAGTAATTTCTCCACATTGCAAGGTGCAATTCTGAAATTTTTTGCTTTTTCCTGCTCCTCTTAGCATGATAAAGAAGATTCAAAGAGAGTGAGATGCCAGCTCCTTTCATTCAGTCAGTAGCTTCAAACATTTCTGGTATATGAATAACATGATGTTTTTCAATGGCAAAAATCAATGAATATTGTAAATGCACAAACAGTAATTTCTCCGCATTGCAAGGTGCAATTCTGAAATTTTTTGCTTTTTCCTGCTCCTCTTAGCATGATAAAGAAGATTCAAAGAGAGTGAGATGCCAGCTCCTTTCATTCAGTCAGTAGCTTCAATCATTTCTGGATGTTTTTCAATGGCAAAAATCAATGAATATTGTAAATGCACAAACAGTAATTTCTCCGCATTGCAAGGTGCAATTCTGAAATTTTTTGCTTTTTCCTGCTCCTCTTAGCATGATAAAGAAGATTCAAAGATAGTGAGATGCCAGCTCCTTTCATTCAGTCAGTAGCTTCAATCATTTCTGGACGTTTTTCAATGGCAAAAATCAATGAATATTGTAAATGCACAAACAGTAATTTCTCCGCATTGCAAGGTGCAATTCTGAAATTTTTTGCTTTTTCCTGCTCCTCTTAGCATGATAAAGAAGATTCAAAGAGAGTGAGATGCCAGCTCCTTTCATTCAGTCAGTACCTTCAATCATTTCTGGACGTTTTTCAATGGCAAAAATCAATGAATATTGTAAATGCACAAACAGTAATTTCTCCGCATTGCAAGGTGCAATTCTGAAATTTTTTGCTTTTTCCCGCTCCTCTTAGCATGATAAAGAAGATTCAAAGAGATTGAGGTGCCAGCTCCTTTCATTCAGTCAGTAGCTTCAAACATTTCTGGTATATGAATAACATGTTTTTCAATGGCAAAAATCAATGAATATTGTAAATGCACAAACAGTAATTTCTCCGCATTGCAAGGTGCAATTCTGAAATTTTTTGCTTTTTCCTGCTCCTCTTAGCATGATAAAGAAGATTCAAAGAGAGTGAGATGCCAGCTCCTTTCATTCAGTCAGTAGCTTCAATCATTTCTGGACGTTTTTCAATGGCAAAAATCAATGAATATTGTAAATGCACAAACAGTAATTTCTCCGCATTGCAAGGTGCAATTCTGAAATTTTTTGCTTTTTCCTGCTCCTCTTAGCATGATAAAGAAGATTCAAAGAGAGTGAGATGCCAGCTCCTTTCATTCAGTCAGTAGCTTCAATCATTTCTGGACGTTTTTCAATGGCAAAAATCAATGAATATTGTAAATGCACAAACAGTAATTTCTCCGCATTGCAAGGTGCAATTCTGAAATTTTTTGCTTTTTCCTGCTCCTCTTAGCATGATAAAGAAGATTCAAAGAGAGTGAGATGCCAGCTCCTTTCATTCAGTCAGTAGCTTCAAACATTTCTGGTATATGAATAACATGATGTTTTTCAATGGCAAAAATCAATGAATATTGTAAATGCACAAACAGTAATTTCTCCGCATTGCAAGGTGCAAGTCTGAAATTTTTTGCTTTTTCCTGCTCCTCTTAGCATGATAAAGAAGATTCAAAGAGAGTGAGATGCCAGCTACTTTCATTCAGTCAGTAGCTTCAATCATTTCTGGACATTTTTCAATGGTAAAAATCAATGAATATTGTAAATGCACAAACAGTAATTTCTCCACATTGCAAGGTGCAATTCTAAAATTTTTTGCTTTTTCCTGCTCCTCTTAGCATGATAAAGAAGATTCAAAGAGAGTGAGATGCCAGCTCCTTTCATTCAGTCAGTAGCTTCAAACATTTCTGGTATATGAATAACATGATGTTTTTCAATGGCAAAAATCAATGAATATTGTAAATGCACAAACAGTAATTTCTCCGCATTGCAAGGTGCAATTCTGAAATTTTTTGCTTTTTCCTGCTCCTCTTAGCATGATTCAAAGAGAGTGAGATGCCAGCTCCTTTCATTCAGTCAGTAGCTTCAATCATTTCTGGACGTTTTTCAATGGCAAAAATCAATGAATATTGTAAATGCACAAACAGTAATTTCTCCGCATTGCAAGGTGCAATTCTGAAATTTTTTGCTTTTTCCTGCTCCTCTTAGCATGATAAAGAAGATTCAAAGAGAGTGAGATGTCAGCTCCTTTCATTCAGTCAGTAGCTTCAAACATTTCTGGTATATGAATAACATGATGTTTTTCAATGGCAAAAATCAATGAATATTGTAAATGCACAAACAGTAATTTCTCCGCATTGCAAGGTGCAATTCTGAAATTTTTTGCTTTTTCCTGCTCCTCTTAGCATGATAAAGAAGATTCAAAGAGAGTGAGATGCCAGCTCCTTTCATTCAGTCAGTAGCTTCAAACATTTCTGGTATATGAATAACATGATGTTTTTCAATGGCAAAAATCAATGAATATTGTAAATGCACAAACAGTAATTTCTCCGCATTGCAAGGTGCAATTCTGAAATTTTTTGCTTTTTCCTGCTCCTCTTAGCATGATAAAGAAGATTCAAAGAGAGTGAGATGCCAGCTCCTTTCATTCAGTCAGTAGCTTCAAACATTTCTGGTATATGAATAACATGATGTTTTTCAATGGCAAAAATCAATGAATATTGTAAATGCACAAACAGTAATTTCTCCGCATTGCAAGGTGCAAGTCTGAAATTTTTTGCTTTTTCCTGCTCCTCTTAGCATGATAAAGAAGATTCAAAGAGAGTGAGATGCCAGCTACTTTCATTCAGTCAGTAGCTTCAATCATTTCTGGACATTTTTCAATGGTAAAAATCAATGAATATTGTAAATGCACAAACAGTAATTTCTCCACATTGCAAGGTGCAATTCTAAAATTTTTTGCTTTTTCCTGCTCCTCTTAGCATGATAAAGAAGATTCAAAGAGAGTGAGATGCCAGCTCCTTTCATTCAGTCAGTAGCTTCAAACATTTCTGGTATATGAATAACATGATGTTTTTCAATGGCAAAAATCAATGAATATTGTAAATGCACAAACAGTAATTTCTCCGCATTGCAAGGTGCAATTCTGAAATTTTTTGCTTTTTCCTGCTCCTCTTAGCATGATTCAAAGAGAGTGAGATGCCAGCTCCTTTCATTCAGTCAGTAGCTTCAATCATTTCTGGACGTTTTTCAATGGCAAAAATCAATGAATATTGTAAATGCACAAACAGTAATTTCTCCGCATTGCAAGGTGCAATTCTGAAATTTTTTGCTTTTTCCTGCTCCTCTTAGCATGATAAAGAAGATTCAAAGAGAGTGAGATGTCAGCTCCTTTCATTCAGTCAGTAGCTTCAAACATTTCTGGTATATGAATAACATGATGTTTTTCAATGGCAAAAATCAATGAATATTGTAAATGCACAAACAGTAATTTCTCCGCATTGCAAGGTGCAATTCTGAAATTTTTTGCTTTTTCCTGCTCCTCTTAGCATGATAAAGAAGATTCAAAGAGAGTGAGATGCCAGCTCCTTTCATTCAGTCAGTAGCTTCAAACATTTCTGGTATATGAATAACATGATGTTTTTCAATGGCAAAAATCAATGAATATTGTAAATGCACAAACAGTAAATTCTCCGCATTGCAAGGTGCAATTCTGAAATTTTTTGCTTTTTCCTGCTCCTCTTAGCATGATAAAGAAGATTCAAAGAGAGTGAGATGCCAGCTCCTTTCATTCAGTCAGTAGCTTCAATCATTTCTGGACGTTTTTCAATGGCAAAAATCAATGAATATTGTAAATGCACAAACTGTAATTTCTCCGCATTGCAAGGTGCAATTCTGAAATTTTTTGCTTTTTCCTGCTCCTCTTAGCATGATAAAGAAGATTCAAAGAGAGTGAGATGCCAGCTCCTTTCATTCAGTCAGTAGCTTCAATCATTTCTGGACGTTTTTCAATGGCAAAAATCAACGAATATTGTAAATGCACAAACAGTAATTTCTCCGCATTGCAAGGTGCAATTCTGAAATTTTTTGCTTTTTCCTGCTCCTCTTAGCATGATAAAGAAGATTCAAAGAGAGTGAGATGCCAGCTCCTTTCATTCAGTCAGTAGCTTCAATCATTTCTGGACGTTTTTCAATGGCAAAAATCAATGAATATTGTAAATGCACAAACTGTAATTTCTCCGCATTGCAAGGTGCAATTCTGAAATTTTTTGCTTTTTCCTGCTCCACTTAGCATGATAAAGAAGATTCAAAGAGAGTGAGATGCCAGCTCCTTTCATTCAGTCAGTAGCTTCAATCATTTCTGGACGTTTTTCAATGGCAAAAATCAATGAATATTGTAAATGCACAAACAGTAATTTCTCCGCATTGCAAGTTGCAATTCTGAAATTTTTTGCTTTTTCCTGCTCCTCTTAGCATGATAAAGAAGATTCAAAGAGAGTGAGATGCCAGCTCCTTTCATTCAGTCAGTACCTTCAATCATTTCTGGACGTTTTTCAATGGCAAAAATCAATGAATATTGTAAATGCACAAACAGTAATTTCTCCGCATTGCAAGGTGCAAGTCTGAAATTTTTTGCTTTTTTCTGCTCCTCTTAGCATGATAAAGAAGATTCAAAGAGAGTGAGATGCCAGCTCCTTTCATTCAGTCAGTAGCTTCAAACATTTCTGGTATATGAATAACATGATGTTTTTCAATGGCAAAAATCAATGAATATTGTAAATGCACAAACAGTAATTTCTCCGCATTGCAAGGTGCAAGTCTGAAATTTTTTGCTTTTTCCTGCTCCTCTTAGCATGATAAAGAAGATTCAAAGAGAGTGAGATGCCAGCTACTTTCATTCAGTCAGTAGCTTCAATCATTTCTGGACGTTTTTCAATGGTAAAAATCAATGAATATTGTAAATGCACAAACAGTAATTTCTCCACATTGCAAGGTGCAATTCTGAAATTTTTTGCTTTTTCATGCTCCTCTTAGCATGATAAAGAAGATTCAAAGAGATTGAGATGCCAGCTCCTTTCATTCAGTCAGTAGCTTCAAACATTTCTGGTATATGAATAACATTATGTTTTTCAATGGCAAAAATCAATGAATATTGTAAATGCACAAACAGTAATTTCTCCACATTGCAAGGTGCAATTCTGAAATTTTTTGCTTTTTCCTGCTCCTCTTAGCATGATAAAGAAGATTCAAAGAGAGTGAGATGCCAGCTCCTTTCATTCAGTCAGTAGCTTCAAACATTTCTGGTATATGAATAACATGATGTTTTTCAATGGCAAAAATCAATGAATATTGTAAATGCACAAACAGTAATTTCTCCGCATTGCAAGGTGCAATTCTGAAATTTTTTGCTTTTTCCTGCTCCTCTTAGCATGATAAAGAAGATTCAAAGAGAGTGAGATGCCAGCTCCTTTCATTCAGTCAGTAGCTTCAATCATTTCTGGACGTTTTTCAATGGCAAAAATCAACGAATATTGTAAATGCACAAACAGTAATTTCTCCGCATTGCAAGGTGCAATTCTGAAATTTTTTGCTTTTTCCTGCTCCTCTTAGCATGATAAAGAAGATTCAAAGAGAGTGAGATGCCAGCTCCTTTCATTCAGTCAGTAGCTTCAATCATTTCTGGACGTTTTTCAATGGCAAAAATCAATGAATATTGTAAATGCACAAACTGTAATTTCTCCGCATTGCAAGGTGCAATTCTGAAATTTTTTGCTTTTTCCTGCTCCTCTTAGCATGATAAAGAAGATTCAAAGAGAGTGAGATGCCAGCTCCTTTCATTCAGTCAGTAGCTTCAATAATTTCTGGACGTTTTTCAATGGCAAAAATCAATGAATATTGTAAATGCACAAACAGTAAATTCTCCGCATTGCAAGGTGCAATTCTGAAATTTTTTGCTTTTTCCTGCTCCTCTTAGCATGATAAAGAAGATTCAAAGAGAGTGAGATGCCAGCTCCTTTCCTTCAGTCACTAGCTTCAATCATTTCTGGTATATGAATAACATAATGTTTTTCAATGGCAAAAATCAATGAATTTTGTAAATGCACAAACAGTAATTTCTCCGCATTGCAAGGCGCAATTCTGAAATTTTTTGCTTTTTCCTGCTCCTCTTAGCATGATAAAGAAGATTCAAAGAGAGTGAGATGCCAGCTCCTTTCATTCAGTCAGTAGCTTCAATCATTTCTGGACATTTTTCAATGGCAAAAATCAATGAATATTGTAAATGCACAAACAGTAATTTCTCCGCATTGCAAGGTGCAATTCTGAAATTTTTTGCTTTTTCCTGCTCCTCTTAGCATGATAAAGAAGATTCAAAGAGAGTGAGATGCCAGCTCCTTTCATTCAGTCAGTAGCTTCAATCATTTCTGGACGTTTTTCAATGGCAAAAATCAATGAATATTGTAAATGCACAAACAGTAATTTCTCCGCATTGCAAGGTGCAATTCTGAAATTTTTTGCTTTTTCCTGCTCCTCTTAGCATGATAAAGAAGATTCAAAGAGAGTGAGGTGCCAGCTCCTTTCATTCAGTCAGGAGCTTCAAACATTTCTGGTATATGAATAACATGTTTTTCAATGGCAAAAATCAATGAATATTGTAAATGCACAAACAGTAAATTCTCCGCATTGCAAGGTGCAATTCTGAAATTTTTTGCTTTTTCCTGCTCCTCTTAGCATGATAAAGAAGATTCAAAGAGAGTGAGATGCCAGCTCCTTTCATTCAGTCAGTAGCTTCAATCATTTCTGGACGTTTTTCAATGGCAAAAATCAATGAATATTGTAAATGCACAAACTGTAATTTCTCCGCATTGCAAGGTGCAATTCTGAAATTTTTTGCTTTTTCCTGCTCCTCTTAGCATGATAAAGAAGATTCAAAGAGAGTGAGATGCCAGCTCCTTTCATTCAGTCAGTAGCTTCAATCATTTCTGGACGTTTTTCAATGGCAAAAATCAACGAATATTGTAAATGCACAAACAGTAATTTCTCCGCATTGCAAGGTGCAATTCTGAAATTTTTTGCTTTTTCCTGCTCCTCTTAGCATGATAAAGAAGATTCAAAGAGAGTGAGATGCCAGCTCCTTTCATTCAGTCAGTAGCTTCAATCATTTCTGGACGTTTTTCAATGGCAAAAATCAATGAATATTGTAAATGCACAAACTGTAATTTCTCCGCATTGCAAGGTGCAATTCTGAAATTTTTTGCTTTTTCCTGCTCCTCTTAGCATGATAAAGAAGATTCAAAGAGAGTGAGATGCCAGCTCCTTTCATTCAGTCAGTAGCTTCAATCATTTCTGGACGTTTTTCAATGGCAAAAATCAACGAATATTGTAAATGCACAAACAGTAATTTCTCCGCATTGCAAGGTGCAATTCTGAAATTTTTTGCTTTTTCCTGCTCCTCTTAGCATGATAAAGAAGATTCAAAGAGAGTGAGATGCCAGCTCCTTTCATTCAGTCAGTAGCTTCAATCATTTCTGGACGTTTTTCAATGGCAAAAATCAATGAATATTGTAAATGCACAAACTGTAATTTCTCCGCATTGCAAGGTGCAATTCTGAAATTTTTTGCTTTTTCCTGCTCCTCTTAGCATGATAAAGAAGATTCAAAGAGAGTGAGATGCCAGCTCCTTTCATTCAGTCAGTAGCTTCAATAATTTCTGGACGTTTTTCAATGGCAAAAATCAATGAATATTGTAAATGCACAAACAGTAAATTCTCCGCATTGCAAGGTGCAATTCTGAAATTTTTTGCTTTTTCCTGCTCCTCTTAGCATGATAAAGAAGATTCAAAGAGAGTGAGATGCCAGCTCCTTTCCTTCAGTCACTAGCTTCAATCATTTCTGGTATATGAATAACATAATGTTTTTCAATGGCAAAAATCAATGAATTTTGTAAATGCACAAACAGTAATTTCTCCGCATTGCAAGGCGCAATTCTGAAATTTTTTGCTTTTTCCTGCTCCTCTTAGCATGATAAAGAAGATTCAAAGAGAGTGAGATGCCAGCTCCTTTCATTCAGTCAGTAGCTTCAATCATTTCTGGACATTTTTCAATGGCAAAAATCAATGAATATTGTAAATGCACAAACAGTAATTTCTCCGCATTGCAAGGTGCAATTCTGAAATTTTTTGCTTTTTCCTGCTCCTCTTAGCATGATAAAGAAGATTCAAAGAGAGTGAGATGCCAGCTCCTTTCATTCAGTCAGTAGCTTCAATCATTTCTGGACGTTTTTCAATGGCAAAAATCAATGAATATTGTAAATGCACAAACAGTAATTTCTCCGCATTGCAAGGTGCAATTCTGAAATTTTTTGCTTTTTCCTGCTCCTCTTAGCATGATAAAGAAGATTCAAAGAGAGTGAGGTGCCAGCTCCTTTCATTCAGTCAGGAGCTTCAAACATTTCTGGTATATGAATAACATGTTTTTCAATGGCAAAAATCAATGAATATTGTAAATGCACAAACAGTAAATTCTCCGCATTGCAAGGTGCAATTCTGAAATTTTTTGCTTTTTCCTGCTCCTCTTAGCATGATAAAGAAGATTCAAAGAGAGTGAGATGCCAGCTCCTTTCATTCAGTCAGTAGCTTCAATCATTTCTGGACGTTTTTCAATGGCAAAAATCAATGAATATTGTAAATGCACAAACTGTAATTTCTCCGCATTGCAAGGTGCAATTCTGAAATTTTTTGCTTTTTCCTGCTCCTCTTAGCATGATAAAGAAGATTCAAAGAGAGTGAGATGCCAGCTCCTTTCATTCAGTCAGTAGCTTCAATCATTTCTGGACGTTTTTCAATGGCAAAAATCAACGAATATTGTAAATGCACAAACAGTAATTTCTCCGCATTGCAAGGTGCAATTCTGAAATTTTTTGCTTTTTCCTGCTCCTCTTAGCATGATAAAGAAGATTCAAAGAGAGTGAGATGCCAGCTCCTTTCATTCAGTCAGTAGCTTCAATCATTTCTGGACGTTTTTCAATGGCAAAAATCAATGAATATTGTAAATGCACAAACTGTAATTTCTCCGCATTGCAAGGTGCAATTCTGAAATTTTTTGCTTTTTCCTGCTCCACTTAGCATGATAAAGAAGATTCAAAGAGAGTGAGATGCCAGCTCCTTTCATTCAGTCAGTAGCTTCAATCATTTCTGGACGTTTTTCAATGGCAAAAATCAATGAATATTGTAAATGCACAAACAGTAATTTCTCCGCATTGCAAGTTGCAATTCTGAAATTTTTTGCTTTTTCCTGCTCCTCTTAGCATGATAAAGAAGATTCAAAGAGAGTGAGATGCCAGCTCCTTTCATTCAGTCAGTACCTTCAATCATTTCTGGACGTTTTTCAATGGCAAAAATCAATGAATATTGTAAATGCACAAACAGTAATTTCTCCGCATTGCAAGGTGCAATTCTGAAATTTTTTGCTTTTTCCTGCTCCTCTTAGCATGATAAAGAAGATTCAAAGAGAGTGAGATGCCAGCTCCTTTCATTCAGTCAGTAGCTTCAAACATTTCTGGTATATGAATAACATGATGTTTTTCAATGGCAAAAATCAATGAATATTGTAAATGCACAAACAGTAATTTCTCCGCATTGCAAGGTGCAAGTCAGAAATTTTTTGCTTTTTTCTGCTCCTCTTAGCATGATAAAGAAGATTCAAAGAGAGTGAGATGCCAGCTCCTTTCATTCAGTCAGTAGCTTCAAACATTTCTGGTATATGAATAACATGATGTTTTTCAATGGCAAAAATCAATGAATATTGTAAATGCACAAACAGTAATTTCTCCGCATTGCAAGGTGCAAGTCTGAAATTTTTTGCTTTTTCCTGCTCCTCTTAGCATGATAAAGAAGATTCAAAGAGAGTGAGATGCCAGCTACTTTCATTCAGTCAGTAGCTTCAATCATTTCTGGACGTTTTTCAATGGTAAAAATCAATGAATATTGTATATGCACAAACAGTAATTTCTCCACATTGCAAGGTGCAATTCTGAAATTTTTTGCTTTTTCATGCTCCTCTTAGCATGATAAAGAAGATTCAAAGAGATTGAGATGCCAGCTCCTTTCATTCAGTCAGTAGCTTCAAACATTTCTGGTATATGAATAACATTATGTTTTTCAATGGCAAAAATCAATGAATATTGTAAATGCACAAACAGTAATTTCTCCGCATTGCAAGGTGCAATTCTGAAATTTTTTGCTTTTTCCTGCTCCTCTTAGCATGATAAAGAAGATTCAAAGAGAGTGAGATGCCAGCTCCTTTCATTCAGTCAGTAGCTTCAAACATTTCTGGTATATGAATAACATGATGTTTTTCAATGGCAAAAATCAATGAATATTGTAAATGCACAAACAGTAATTTCTCCGCATTGCAAGGTGCAAGTCTGAAATTTTTTGCTTTTTCCTGCTCCTCTTAGCATGATAAAGAAGATTCAAAGAGAGTGAGATGCCAGCTACTTTCATTCAGTCAGTAGCTTCAATCATTTCTGGACGTTTTTCAATGGTAAAAATCAATGAATATTGTAAATGCACAAACAGTAATTTCTCCACATTGCAAGGTGCAATTCTGAAATTTTTTGCTTTTTCCTGCTCCTCTTAGCATGATAAAGAAGATTCAAAGAGAGTGAGATGCCAGCTCCTTTCATTCAGTCAGTAGCTTCAAACATTTCTGGTATATGAATAACATGATGTTTTTCAATGGCAAAAATAAATGAATATTGTAAATGCACAAACAGTAATTTCTCCGCATTGCAAGGTGCAATTCTGAAATTTTTTGCTTTTTCCTGCTCCTCTTAGCATGATAAAGAAGATTCAAAGAGAGTGAGATGCCAGCTCCTTTCATTCAGTCAGTAGCTTCAATCATTTCTGGATGTTTTTCAATGGCAAAAATCAATGAATATTGTAAATGCACAAACAGTAATTTCTCCGCATTGCAAGGTGCAATTCTGAAATATTTTGCTTTTTCCTGCTCCTCTTAGCATGATAAAGAAGATTCAAAGATAGTGAGATGCCAGCTCCTTTCATTCAGTCAGTAGCTTCAATCATTTCTGGACGTTTTTCAATGGCAAAAATCAATGAATATTGTAAATGCACAAACAGTAATTTCTCCGCATTGCAAGGTGCAATTCTGAAATTTTTTGCTTTTTCCTGCTGCTCTTAGCATGATAAAGAAGATTCAAAGAGAGTGAGATGCCAGCTCCTTTCATTCAGTCAGTACCTTCAATCATTTCTGGACGTTTTTCAATGGCAAAAATCAATGAATATTGTAAATGCACAAACAGTAATTTCTCCGCATTGCAAGGTGCAATTCTGAAATTTTTTGCTTTTTCCCGCTCCTCTTAGCATGATAAAGAAGATTCAAAGAGATTGAGGTGCCAGCTCCTTTCATTCAGTCAGTAGCTTCAAACATTTCTGGTATATGAATAACATGTTTTTCAATGGCAAAAATCAATGAATATTGTAAATGCACAAACAGTAATTTCTCCGCATTGCAAGGTGCAATTCTGAAATTTTTTGCTTTTTCCTGCTCCTCTTAGCATGATAAAGAAGATTCAAAGAGAGTGAGATGCCAGCTCCTTTCATTCAGTCAGTAGCTTCAATCATTTCTGGACGTTTTTCAATGGCAAAAATCAATGAATATTGTAAATGCACAAACAGTAATTTCTCCGCATTGCAAGGTGCAATTCTGAAATTTTTTGCTTTTTCCTGCTCCTCTTAGCATGATAAAGAAGATTCAAAGAGAGTGAGATGCCAGCTCCTTTCATTCAGTCAGTAGCTTCAATCATTTCTGGACGTTTTTCAATGGCAAAAATCAATGAATATTGTAAATGCACAAACAGTAATTTCTCCGCATTGCAAGGTGCAATTCTGAAATTTTTTGCTTTTTCCTGCTCCTCTTAGCATGATAAAGAAGATTCAAAGAGAGTGAGATGCCAGCTCCTTTCATTCAGTCAGTAGCTTCAAACATTTCTGGTATATGAATAACATGATGTTTTTCAATGGCAAAAATCAATGAATATTGTAAATGCACAAACAGTAATTTCTCCGCATTGCAAGGTGCAAGTCTGAAATTTTTTGCTTTTTCCTGCTCCTCTTAGCATGATAAAGAAGATTCAAAGAGAGTGAGATGCCAGCTACTTTCATTCAGTCAGTAGCTTCAATCATTTCTGGACATTTTTCAATGGTAAAAATCAATGAATATTGTAAATGCACAAACAGTAATTTCTCCACATTGCAAGGTGCAATTCTAAAATTTTTTGCTTTTTCCTGCTCCTCTTAGCATGATAAAGAAGATTCAAAGAGAGTGAGATGCCAGCTCCTTTCATTCAGTCAGTAGCTTCAAACATTTCTGGTATATGAATAACATGATGTTTTTCAATGGCAAAAATCAATGAATATTGTAAATGCACAAACAGTAATTTCTCCGCATTGCAAGGTGCAATTCTGAAATTTTTTGCTTTTTCCTGCTCCTCTTAGCATGATTCAAAGAGAGTGAGATGCCAGCTCCTTTCATTCAGTCAGTAGCTTCAATCATTTCTGGACGTTTTTCAATGGCAAAAATCAATGAATATTGTAAATGCACAAACAGTAATTTCTTCGCATTGCAAGGTGCAATTCTGAAATTTTTTGCTTTTTCCTGCTCCTCTTAGCATGATAAAGAAGATTCAAAGAGAGTGAGATGTCAGCTCCTTTCATTCAGTCAGTAGCTTCAAACATTTCTGGTATATGAATAACATGATGTTTTTCAATGGCAAAAATCAATGAATATTGTAAATGCACAAACAGTAATTTCTCCGCATTGCAAGGTGCAATTCTGAAATTTTTTGCTTTTTCCTGCTCCTCTTAGCATGATAAAGAAGATTCAAAGAGAGTGAGATGCCAGCTCCTTTCATTCAGTCAGTAGCTTCAAACATTTCTGGTATATGAATAACATGATGTTTTTCAATGGCAAAAATCAATGAATATTGTAAATGCACAAACAGTAATTTCTCCGCATTGCAAGGTGCAAGTCTGAAATTTTTTGCTTTTTCCTGCTCCTCTTAGCATGATAAAGAAGATTCAAAGAGAGTGAGATGCCAGCTACTTTCATTCAGTCAGTAGCTTCAATCATTTCTGGACGTTTTTCAATGGTAAAAATCAATGAATATTGTAAATGCACAAACAGTAATTTCTCCACATTGCAAGGTGCAATTCTGAAGTTTTTTGCTTTTTCCTGCTCCTCTTAGCATGATAAAGAAGATTCAAAGAGATTGAGATGCCAGCTCCTTTCATTCAGTCAGTAGCTTCAAACATTTCTGGTATATGAATAACATGATGTTTTTCAATGGAAAAAATCAATGAATATTGTAAATGCACAAACAGTAATTTCTCCGCATTGCAAGGTGCAATTCTGAAATTTTTTGCTTTTTCCTGCTCCTCTTAGCATGATAAAGAAGATTCAAAGAGAGTGAGATGCCAGCTCCTTTCATTCAGTCAGTAGCTTCAAACATTTCTGGTATATCAATAACATGATGTTTTTCAATGGCAAAAATCAATGAATATTGTAAATGCACAAACAGTAATTTCTCCGCATTGCAAGGTGCAAGTCTGAAATTTTTTGCTTTTTCCTGCTCCTCTTAGCATGATAAAGAAGATTCAAAGAGAGTGAGATGCCAGCTACTTTCATTCAGTCAGTAGCTTCAATCATTTCTGGACGTTTTTCAATGGTAAAAATCAATGAATATTGTAAATGCACAAACAGTAATTTCTCCACATTGCAAGGTGCAATTCTGAAATTTTTTGCTTTTTCCTGCTCCTCTTAGCATGATAAAGAAGATTCAAAGAGAGTGAGATGCCAGCTCCTTTCATTCAGTCAGTAGCTTCAAACATTTCTGGTATATGAATAACATGATGTTTTTCAATGGCAAAAATCAATGAATATTGTAAATGCACAAACAGTAATTTCTCCGCATTGCAAGGTGCAATTCTGAAATTTTTTGCTTTTTCCTGCTCCTCTTAGCATGATAAAGATTCAAAGAGAGTGAGATGCCAGCTCCTTTCATTCAGTCAGTAGCTTCAATCATTTCTGGACGTTTCTCAATGGCAAAAATCAATGAATATTGTAAATGCACAAACTGTAATTTCTCCGCATTGCAAGGTGCAATTCTGAAATTTTTTGCTTTTTCCTGCTCCTCTTAGCATGATAAAGAAGATTCAAAGAGAGTGAGATGCCAGCTCCTTTCATTCAGTCAGTAGCTTCAATCATTTCTGGACGTTTTTCAATGGCAAAAATCAATGAATTTTGTAAATGCACAAACAGTAATTTCTCCGCATTGCAAGGTGCAATTCTGAAATTTTTTGCTTTTTCCTGCTCCTCTTAGCATGATAAAGAAGATTCAAAGAGAGTGAGATGCCAGCTCCTTTCATTCAGTCAGTACCTTCAATCATTTCTGGACGTTTTTCAATGGCAAAAATCAATGAATATTGTAAATGCACAAACAGTAATTTCTCCGCATTGCAAGGTGCAATTCTGAAATTTTTTGCTTTTTCCCGCTCCTCTTAGCATGATAAAGAAGATTCAAAGAGAGTGAGGTGCCAGCTCCTTTCATTCAGTCAGTAGCTTCAAACATTTCTGGTATATGAATAACATGTTTTTCAATGGCAAAAATCAATGAATATTGTAAATGCACAAACAGTAATTTCTCCGCATTGCAAGGTGCAATTCTGAAATTTTTTGCTTTTTCCTGCTCCTCTTAGCATGATAAACAAGATTCAAAGAGAGTGAGATGCCAGCTCCTTTCATTCAGTCAGTAGCTTCAATCATTTCTGGACGTTTTTCAATGGCAAAAATCAATGAATATTGTAAATGCACAAACAGTAATTTCTCCGCATTGCAAGGTGCAATTCTGAAATTTTTTGCTTTTTCCTGCTCCTCTTAGCATGATAAAGAAGATTCAAAGAGAGTGAGATGCCAGCTCCTTTCATTCAGTCAGTAGCTTCAATCATTTCTGGACGTTTTTCAATGGCAAAAATCAATGAATATTGTAAATGCACAAACAGTAATTTCTCCGCATTGCAAGGTGCAATTCTGAAATTTTTTGCTTTTTCCTGCTCCTCTTAGCATGATAAAGAAGATTCAAAGAGAGTGAGATGCCAGCTCCTTTCATTCAGTCAGTAGCTTCAATCATTTCTGGACGTTTTTCAATGGCAAAAATCAATGAATATTGTAAATGCACAAACAGTAATTTCTCCGCATTGCAAGGTGCAATTCTGAAATTTTTTGCTTTTTCCTGCTCCTCTTAGCATGATAAAGAAGATTCAAAGAGAGTGAGATGCCAGCTCCTTTCATTCAGTCAGTAGCTTCAAACATTTCTGGTATATGAATAACATGATGTTTTTCAATGGCAAAAATCAATGAATATTGTAAATGCACAAACAGTAATTTCTCCGCATTGCAAGGTGCAAGTCTGAAATTTTTTGCTTTTTCCTGCTCCTCTTAGCATGATAAAGAAGATTCAAAGAGAGTGAGATGCCAGCTCCTTTCATTCAGTCAGTAGCTTCAATCATTTCTGGACGTTTTTCAATGGCAAAAATCAATGAATATTGTAAATGCACAAACAGTAATTTCTCCGCATTGCAAGGTGCAATTCTGAAATTTTTTGCTTTTTCCTGCTCCTCTTAGCATGATAAAGAAGATTCAAAGAGAGTGAGATGCCAGCTCCTTTCATTCAGTCAGTAGCTTCAATCATTTCTGGACGTTTTTCAATGGCAAAAATCAACGAATATTGTAAATGCACAAACAGTAATTTCTCCGCATTGCAAGGTGCAATTCTGAAATTTTTTGCTTTTTCCTGCTCCTCTTAGCATGATAAAGAAGATTCAAAGAGAGTGAGATGCCAGCTCCTTTCATTCAGTCAGTAGCTTCAATCATTTCTGGACGTTTTTCAATGGCAAAAATCAATGAATATTGTAAATGCACAAACTGTAATTTCTCCGCATTGCAAGGTGCAATTCTGAAATTTTTTGCTTTTTCCTGCTCCACTTAGCATGATAAAGAAGAATCAAAGAGAGTGAGATGCCAGCTCCTTTCATTCAGTCAGTAGCTTCAATCATTTCTGGACGTTTTTCAATGGCAAAAATCAATGAATATTGTAAATGCACAAACAGTAATTTCTCCGCATTGCAAGTTGCAATTCTGAAATTTTTTGCTTTTTCCTGCTCCTCTTAGCATGATAAAGAAGATTCAAAGAGAGTGAGATGCCAGCTCCTTTCATTCAGTCAGTACCTTCAATCATTTCTGGACGTTTTTCAATGGCAAAAATCAATGAATATTGTAAATGCACAAACAGTAATTTCTCCGCATTGCAAGGTGCAATTCTGAAATTTTTTGCTTTTTCCTGCTCCTCTTAGCATGATAAAGAAGATTCAAAGAGAGTGAGATGTCAGCTCCTTTCATTCAGTCAGTAGCTTCAAACATTTCTGGTATATGAATAACATGATGTTTTTCAATGGCAAAAATCAATGAATATTGTAAATGCACAAACAGTAATTTCTCCGCATTGCAAGGTGCAATTCTGAAATTTTTTGCTTTTTCCTGCTCCTCTTAGCATGATAAAGAAGATTCAAAGAGAGTGAGATGCCAGCTCCTTTCATTCAGTCAGTAGCTTCAAACATTTCTGGTATATGAATAACATGATGTTTTTCAATGGCAAAAATCAATGAATATTGTAAATGCACAAACAGTAATTTCTCCGCATTGCAAGGTGCAAGTCTGAAATTTTTTGCTTTTTCCTGCTCCTCTTAGCATGATAAAGAAGATTCAAAGAGAGTGAGATGCCAGCTACTTTCATTCAGTCAGTAGCTTCAATCATTTCTGGACGTTTTTCAATGGTAAAAATCAATGAATATTGTAAATGCACAAACAGTAATTTCTCCACATTGCAAGGTGCAATTCTGAAGTTTTTTGCTTTTTCCTGCTCCTCTTAGCATGATAAAGAAGATTCAAAGAGATTGAGATGCCAGCTCCTTTCATTCAGTCAGTAGCTTCAAACATTTCTGGTATATGAATAACATGATGTTTTTCAATGGAAAAAATCAATGAATATTGTAAATGCACAAACAGTAATTTCTCCGCATTGCAAGGTGCAATTCTGAAATTTTTTGCTTTTTCCTGCTCCTCTTAGCATGATAAAGAAGATTCAAAGAGAGTGAGATGCCAGCTCCTTTCATTCAGTCAGTAGCTTCAAACATTTCTGGTATATCAATAACATGATGTTTTTCAATGGCAAAAATCAATGAATATTGTAAATGCACAAACAGTAATTTCTCCGCATTGCAAGGTGCAAGTCTGAAATTTTTTGCTTTTTCCTGCTCCTCTTAGCATGATAAAGAAGATTCAAAGAGAGTGAGATGCCAGCTACTTTCATTCAGTCAGTAGCTTCAATCATTTCTGGACGTTTTTCAATGGTAAAAATCAATGAATATTGTAAATGCACAAACAGTAATTTCTCCACATTGCAAGGTGCAATTCTGAAATTTTTTGCTTTTTCCTGCTCCTCTTAGCATGATAAAGAAGATTCAAAGAGAGTGAGATGCCAGCTCCTTTCATTCAGTCAGTAGCTTCAAACATTTCTGGTATATGAATAACATGATGTTTTTCAATGGCAAAAATCAATGAATATTGTAAATGCACAAACAGTAATTTCTCCGCATTGCAAGGTGCAATTCTGAAATTTTTTGCTTTTTCCTGCTCCTCTTAGCATGATAAAGATTCAAAGAGAGTGAGATGCCAGCTCCTTTCATTCAGTCAGTAGCTTCAATCATTTCTGGACGTTTCTCAATGGCAAAAATCAATGAATATTGTAAATGCACAAACTGTAATTTCTCCGCATTGCAAGGTGCAATTCTGAAATTTTTTGCTTTTTCCTGCTCCTCTTAGCATGATAAAGAAGATTCAAAGAGAGTGAGATGCCAGCTCCTTTCATTCAGTCAGTAGCTTCAATCATTTCTGGACGTTTTTCAATGGCAAAAATCAATGAATTTTGTAAATGCACAAACAGTAATTTCTCCGCATTGCAAGGTGCAATTCTGAAATTTTTTGCTTTTTCCTGCTCCTCTTAGCATGATAAAGAAGATTCAAAGAGAGTGAGATGCCAGCTCCTTTCATTCAGTCAGTACCTTCAATCATTTCTGGACGTTTTTCAATGGCAAAAATCAATGAATATTGTAAATGCACAAACAGTAATTTCTCCGCATTGCAAGGTGCAATTCTGAAATTTTTTGCTTTTTCCCGCTCCTCTTAGCATGATAAAGAAGATTCAAAGAGAGTGAGGTGCCAGCTCCTTTCATTCAGTCAGTAGCTTCAAACATTTCTGGTATATGAATAACATGTTTTTCAATGGCAAAAATCAATGAATATTGTAAATGCACAAACAGTAATTTCTCCGCATTGCAAGGTGCAATTCTGAAATTTTTTGCTTTTTCCTGCTCCTCTTAGCATGATAAACAAGATTCAAAGAGAGTGAGATGCCAGCTCCTTTCATTCAGTCAGTAGCTTCAATCATTTCTGGACGTTTTTCAATGGCAAAAATCAATGAATATTGTAAATGCACAAACAGTAATTTCTCCGCATTGCAAGGTGCAATTCTGAAATTTTTTGCTTTTTCCTGCTCCTCTTAGCATGATAAAGAAGATTCAAAGAGAGTGAGATGCCAGCTCCTTTCATTCAGTCAGTAGCTTCAAACATTTCTGGTATATGAATAACATGATGTTTTTCAATGGCAAAAATCAATGAATATTGTAAATGCACAAACAGTAATTTCTCCGCATTGCAAGGTGCAATTCTGAAATTTTTTGCTTTTTCCTGCTCCTCTTAGCATGATAAAGAAGATTCAAAGAGAGTGAGATGCCAGCTCCTTTCATTCAGTCAGTAGCTTCAATCATTTCTGGACGTTTTTCAATGGCAAAAATCAATGAATATTGTAAATGCACAAACAGTAATTTCTCCGCATTGCAAGGTGCAATTCTGAAATTTTTTGCTTTTTCCTGCTCCTCTTAGCATGATAAAGAAGATTCAAAGAGAGTGAGATGCCAGCTCCTTTCATTCAGTCAGTAGCTTCAATCATTTCTGGACGTTTTTCAATGGCAAAAATCAATGAATATTGTAAATGCACAAACAGTAATTTCTCCGCATTGCAAGGTGCAATTCTGAAATTTTTTGCTTTTTCCTGCTCCTCTTAGCATGATAAAGAAGATTCAAAGAGAGTGAGATGCCAGCTCCTTTCATTCAGTCAGTAGCTTCAAACATTTCTGGTATATGAATAACATGATGTTTTTCAATGGCAAAAATCAATGAATATTGTAAATGCACAAACAGTAATTTCTCCGCATTGCAAGGTGCAAGTCTGAAATTTTTTGCTTTTTCCTGCTCCTCTTAGCATGATAAAGAAGATTCAAAGAGAGTGAGATGCCAGCTCCTTTCATTCAGTCAGTAGCTTCAATCATTTCTGGACGTTTTTCAATGGCAAAAATCAATGAATATTGTAAATGCACAAACTGTAATTTCTCCGCATTGCAAGGTGCAATTCTGAAATTTTTTGCTTTTTCCTGCTCCTCTTAGCATGATAAAGAAGATTCAAAGAGAGTGAGATGCCAGCTCCTTTCATTCAGTCAGTAGCTTCAATCATTTCTGGACGTTTTTCAATGGCAAAAATCAACGAATATTGTAAATGCACAAACAGTAATTTCTCCGCATTGCAAGGTGCAATTCTGAAATTTTTTGCTTTTTCCTGCTCCTCTTAGCATGATAAAGAAGATTCAAAGAGAGTGAGATGCCAGCTCCTTTCATTCAGTCAGTAGCTTCAATCATTTCTGGACGTTTTTCAATGGCAAAAATCAATGAATATTGTAAATGCACAAACTGTAATTTCTCCGCATTGCAAGGTGCAATTCTGAAATTTTTTGCTTTTTCCTGCTCCACTTAGCATGATAAAGAAGAATCAAAGAGAGTGAGATGCCAGCTCCTTTCATTCAGTCAGTAGCTTCAATCATTTCTGGACGTTTTTCAATGGCAAAAATCAATGAATATTGTAAATGCACAAACAGTAATTTCTCCGCATTGCAAGTTGCAATTCTGAAATTTTTTGCTTTTTCCTGCTCCTCTTAGCATGATAAAGAAGATTCAAAGAGAGTGAGATGCCAGCTCCTTTCATTCAGTCAGTACCTTCAATCATTTCTGGACGTTTTTCAATGGCAAAAATCAATGAATATTGTAAATGCACAAACAGTAATTTCTCCGCATTGCAAGGTGCAATTCTGAAATTTTTTGCTTTTTCCTGCTCCTCTTAGCATGATAAAGAAGATTCAAAGAGAGTGAGATGCCAGCTCCTTTCATTCAGTCAGTAGCTTCAAACATTTCTGGTATATGAATAACATGATGTTTTTCAATGGCAAAAATCAATGAATATTGTAAATGCACAAACAGTAATTTCTCCGCATTGCAAGGTGCAAGTCAGAAATTTTTTGCTTTTTTCTGCTCCTCTTAGCATGATAAAGAAGATTCAAAGAGAGTGAGATGCCAGCTCCTTTCATTCAGTCAGTAGCTTCAAACATTTCTGGTATATGAATAACATGATGTTTTTCAATGGCAAAAATCAATGAATATTGTAAATGCACAAACAGTAATTTCTCCGCATTGCAAGGTGCAAGTCTGAAATTTTTTGCTATTTCCTGCTCCTCTTAGCATGATAAAGAAGATTCAAAGAGAGTGAGATGCCAGCTACTTTCATTCAGTCAGTAGCTTCAATCATTTCTGGACGTTTTTCAATGGTAAAAATCAATGAATATTGTATATGCACAAACAGTAATTTCTCCACATTGCAAGGTGCAATTCTGAAATTTTTTGCTTTTTCATGCTCCTCTTAGCATGATAAAGAAGATTCAAAGAGATTGAGATGCCAGCTCCTTTCATTCAGTCAGTAGCTTCAAACATTTCTGGTATATGAATAACATTATGTTTTTCAATGGCAAAAATCAATGAATATTGTAAATGCACAAACAGTAATTTCTCCGCATTGCAAGGTGCAATTCTGAAATTTTTTGCTTTTTCCTGCTCCTCTTAGCATGATAAAGAAGATTCAAAGAGAGTGAGATGCCAGCTCCTTTCATTCAGTCAGTAGCTTCAAACATTTCTGGTATATGAATAACATGATGTTTTTCAATGGCAAAAATCAATGAATATTGTAAATGCACAAACAGTAATTTCTCCGCATTGCAAGGTGCAAGTCTGAAATTTTTTGCTTTTTCCTGCTCCTCTTAGCATGATAAAGAAGATTCAAAGAGAGTGAGATGCCAGCTACTTTCATTCAGTCAGTAGCTTCAATCATTTCTGGACGTTTTTCAATGGTAAAAATCAATGAATATTGTAAATGCACAAACAGTAATTTCTCCACATTGCAA
Source organism: Phyllobates terribilis (assembly GCF_046119375.1). Lineage (NCBI taxonomy): Eukaryota > Metazoa > Chordata > Amphibia > Anura > Dendrobatidae > Phyllobates > Phyllobates terribilis. The sequence continues at coordinate 102,109 of NW_027364653.1, read as the reverse complement.
GGTGCAATTCTGAAATTTTTTGCTTTTTCCTGCTCCTCTTAGCATGATAAAGAAGATTCAAAGAGAGTGAGATGCCAGCTCCTTTCATTCAGTCAGTAGCTTCAAACATTTCTGGTATATGAATAACATGATGTTTTTCAATGGCAAAAATCAATGAATATTGTAAATGCACAAACAGTAATTTCTCCGCATTGCAAGGTGCAATTCTGAAATTTTTTGCTTTTTCCTGCTCCTCTTAGCATGATAAAGAAGATTCAAAGAGAGTGAGATGCCAGCTCCTTTCATTCAGTCAGTAGCTTCAATCATTTCTGGATGTTTTTCAATGGCAAAAATCAATGAATATTGTAAATGCACAAACAGTAATTTCTCCGCATTGCAAGGTGCAATTCTGAAATTTTTTGCTTTTTCCTGCTCCTCTTAGCATGATAAAGAAGATTCAAAGATAGTGAGATGCCAGCTCCTTTCATTCAGTCAGTAGCTTCAATCATTTCTGGACGTTTTTCAATGGCAAAAATCAATGAATATTGTAAATGCACAAACAGTAATTTCTCCGCATTGCAAGGTGCAATTCTGAAATTTTTTGCTTTTTCCTGCTCCTCTTAGCATGATAAAGAAGATTCAAAGAGAGTGAGATGCCAGCTCCTTTCATTCAGTCAGTACCTTCAATCATTTCTGGACGTTTTTCAATGGCAAAAATCAATGAATATTGTAAATGCACAAACAGTAATTTCTCCGCATTGCAAGGTGCAATTCTGAAATTTTTTGCTTTTTCCCGCTCCTCTTAGCATGATAAAGAAGATTCAAAGAGATTGAGGTGCCAGCTCCTTTCATTCAGTCAGTAGCTTCAAACATTTCTGGTATATGAATAACATGTTTTTCAATGGCAAAAATCAATGAATATTGTAAATGCACAAACAGTAATTTCTCCGCATTGCAAGGTGCAATTCTGAAATTTTTTGCTTTTTCCTGCTCCTCTTAGCATGATAAAGAAGATTCAAAGAGAGTGAGATGCCAGCTCCTTTCATTCAGTCAGTAGCTTCAATCATTTCTGGACGTTTTTCAATGGCAAAAATCAATGAATATTGTAAATGCACAAACAGTAATTTCTCCGCATTGCAAGGTGCAATTCTGAAATTTTTTGCTTTTTCCTGCTCCTCTTAGCATGATAAAGAAGATTCAAAGAGAGTGAGATGCCAGCTCCTTTCATTCAGTCAGTAGCTTCAATCATTTCTGGACGTTTTTCAATGGCAAAAATCAATGAATATTGTAAATGCACAAACAGTAATTTCTCCGCATTGCAAGGTGCAATTCTGAAATTTTTTGCTTTTTCCTGCTCCTCTTAGCATGATAAAGAAGATTCAAAGAGAGTGAGATGCCAGCTCCTTTCATTCAGTCAGTAGCTTCAAACATTTCTGGTATATGAATAACATGATGTTTTTCAATGGCAAAAATCAATGAATATTGTAAATGCACAAACAGTAATTTCTCCGCATTGCAAGGTGCAAGTCTGAAATTTTTTGCTTTTTCCTGCTCCTCTTAGCATGATAAAGAAGATTCAAAGAGAATGAGATGCCAGCTACTTTCATTCAGTCAGTAGCTTCAATCATTTCTGGACGTTTTTCAATGGTAAAAATCAATGAATATTGTAAATGCACAAACAGTAATTTCTCCACATTGCAAGGTGCAATTCTAAAATTTTTTGCTTTTTCCTGCTCCTCTTAGCATGATAAAGAAGATTCAAAGAGAGTGAGATGCCAGCTCCTTTCATTCAGTCAGTAGCTTCAAACATTTCTGGTATATGAATAACATGATGTTTTTCAATGGCAAAAATCAATGAATATTGTAAATGCACAAACAGTAATTTCTCCGCATTGCAAGGTGCAATTCTGAAATTTTTTGCTTTTTCCTGCTCCTCTTAGCATGATTCAAAGAGAGTGAGATGCCAGCTCCTTTCATTCAGTCAGTAGCTTCAATCATTTCTGGACGTTTTTCAATGGCAAAAATCAATGAATATTGTAAATGCACAAACAGTAATTTCTCCGCATTGCAAGGTGCAATTCTGAAATTTTTTGCTTTTTCCTGCTCCTCTTAGCATGATAAAGAAGATTCAAAGAGAGTGAGATGTCAGCTCCTTTCATTCAGTCAGTAGCTTCAAACATTTCTGGTATATGAATAACATGATGTTTTTCAATGGCAAAAATCAATGAATATTGTAAATGCACAAACAGTAATTTCTCCGCATTGCAAGGTGCAATTCTGAAATTTTTTGCTTTTTCCTGCTCCTCTTAGCATGATAAAGAAGATTCAAAGAGAGTGAGATGCCAGCTCCTTTCATTCAGTCAGTAGCTTCAATCATTTCTGGACGTTTTTCAATATCAAAAATCAATGAATATTGTAAATGCACAAACAGTAATTTCTCCGCATTGCAAGGTGCAATTCTGAAATTTTTTGCTTTTTCCTGCTCCTCTTAGCATGATAAACAAGATTCAAAGAGAGTGAGATGCCAGCTCCTTTCATTCAGTCAGTAGCTTCAATCATTTCTGGACGTTTTTCAATGGCAAAAATCAATGAATATTGTAAATGCACAAACAGTAATTTCTCCGCATTGCAAGGTGCAATTCTGAAATTTTTTGCTTTTTCCTGCTCCTCTTAGCATGATAAAGAAGATTCAAAGAGAGTGAGATGCCAGCTCCTTTCATTCAGTCAGTAGCTTCAAACATTTCTGGTATATGAATAACATGATGTTTTTCAATGGCAAAAATCAATGAATATTGTAAATGCACAAACAGTAATTTCTCCACATTGCAAGGTGCAATTCTGAAATTTTTTGCTTTTCCCTGCTCCTCTTAGCATGATAAAGAAGATTCAAAGAGAGTGAGATGCCAGCTCCTTTCATTCAGTCAGTAGCTTCAAACATTTCTGGTATATGAATAACATGATGTTTTTCAATGGCAAAAATCAATGAATATTGTAAATGCACAAACAGTAATTTCTCCGCATTGCAAGGTGCAATTCTGAAATTTTTTGCTTTTTCCTGCTCCTCTTAGCATGATAAAGAAGATTCAAAGAGAGTGAGATGCCAGCTCCTTTCATTCAGTCAGTAGCTTCAAACATTTCTGGTATATGAATAACATGATGTTTTTCAATGGCAAAAATCAATGAATATTGTAAATGCACAAACAGTAATTTCTCCGCATTGCAAGGTGCAATTCTGAAATTTTTTGCTTTTTCCTGCTCCTCTTAGCATGATAAAGAAGATTCAAAGAGAGTGAGATGCCAGCTCCTTTCATTCAGTCAGTAGCTTCAATCAATTCTGGACGTTTTTCAATGGCAAAAATCAATGAATATTGTAAATGCACAAACAGTAATTTCTCCGCATTGCAAGGTGCAATTCTGAAATTTTTTGCTTTTTCCTGCTCCTCTTAGCATGATAAAGAAGATTCAAAGAGCGTGAGATGTCAGCTCCTTTCATTCAGTCAGTAGCTTCAAACATTTCTGGTATATGAATAACATGATGTTTTTCAATGGCAAAAATCAATGAATATTGTAAATGCACAAACAGTAATTTCTCCGCATTGCAAGGTGCAATTCTGAAATTTTTTGCTTTTTCCTGCTCCTCTTAGCATGATAAAAAGATTCAAAGAGAGTGAGATGCCAGCTCCTTTCATTCAGTCAGTAGCTTCAATCATTTCTGGACGTTTTTCAATGGCAAAAATCAATGAATATTGTAAATGCACAAACAGTAATTTCTCCGCATTGCAAGGTGCAATTCTGAAATTTTTTGCTTTTTCCTGCTCCTCTTAGCATGATAAAGAAGATTCAAAGAGAGTGAGATGCCAGCTCCTTTCGTTCAGTCAGTAGCTTCAATCATTTCTGGACGTTTTTCAATGGCAAAAATCATTGAATATTATAAATGCACAAACAGTAATTTCTCCGCATTGCAAGGTGCAATTCTGAAATTTTTTACTTTTTCCTGCTCCTCTTAGCATGATAAAGAAGATTCAAAGAGAGTGAGATGCCAGCTCCTTTCATTCAGTCAGTAGCTTCAATCATTTCTGGTATATGAATAACATGATGTTTTTCAATGGCAAAAATCAATGAATATTGTAAATGCACAAACAGTAATTTCTCCGCATTGCAAGGTGCAATTCTGAAATTTTTTGCTTTTTCCTGCTCCTCTTAGCATGATAAACAAGATTCAAAGAGAGTGAGATGCCAGCTCCTTTCATTCAGTCAGTAGCTTCAATCATTTCTGGACGTTTTTCAATGGCAAAAATCAATGAATATTGTAAATGCACAAACAGTAATTTCTCCGCATTGCAAGGTGCAATTCTGAAATTTTTTGCTTTTTCCTGCTCCTCTTAGCATGATAAAGAAGATTCAAAGAGAGAGAGATGCCAGCTCCTTTCATTCAGTCAGTAGCTTCAAACATTTCTGGTATATGAATAACATGATGTTTTTCAATGGCAAAAATCAATGAATATTGTAAATGCACAAACAGTAATTTCTCCGCATTGCAAGGTGCAATTCTGAAATTTTTTGCTTTTTCCTGCTCCTCTTAGCATGATAAAGAAGATTCAAAGAGAGTGAGATGCCAGCTCCTTTCATTCAGTCAGTAGCTTCAATCATTTCTGGACGTTTTTCAATGGCAAAAATCAATGAATATTGTAAATGCACAAACAGTAATTTCTCCGCATTGCAAGGTGCAATTCTGAAATTTTTTGCTTTTTCCTGCTCCTCTTAGCATGATAAAGAAGATTCAAAGAGAGTGAGATGCCAGCTCCTTTCATTCAGTCAGTAGCTTCAATCATTTCTGGACGTTTTTCAATGGCAAAAATCAATGAATATTGTAAATGCACAAACAGTAATTTCTCCGCATTGCAAGGTGCAATTCTGAAATTTTTTGCTTTTTCCTGCTCCTCTTAGCATGATAAAGAAGATTCAAAGAGAGTGAGATGCCAGCTCCTTTCATTCAGTCAGTAGCTTCAAACATTTCTGGACGTTTTTCAATGGCAAAAATCAATGAATATTGTAAATGCACAAACAGGAATTTCTCCGCATTGCAAGGTGCAATTCTGAAATTTTTTGCTTTTTCCTGCTCCTCTTAGCATGATAAAGAAGATTCAAAGAGAGTGAGATGCCAGCTCCTTTCATTCAGTCAGTAGCTTCAAACATTTCTGGTATATGAATAACATGATGTTTTTCAATGGCAAAAATCAATGAATATTGTAAATGCACAAACAGTAATTTCTCCGCATTGCAAGGTGCAATTCTGAAATTTTTTGCTTTTTCCTGCTCCTCTTAGCATGATAAAGAAGATTCAAAGAGAGTGAGATGCCAGCTCCTTTCATTCAGTCAGTAGCTTCAAACATTTCTGGTATATGAATAACATGATGTTTTTCAATGGCAAAAATCAATGAATATTGTAAATGCACAAACAGTAATTTCTCCTCATTGCAAGGTGCAATTCTGAAATTTTTTGCTTTTTCCTGCTCCTCTTAGCATGATAAAGAAGATTCAAAGAGAGTGAGATGCCAGCTCCTTTCATTCAGTCAGTAGCTTCAATCATTTCTGGACGTTTTTCAATGGCAAAAATCAATGAATATTGTAAATGCACAAACAGTAATTTCTCCGCATTGCAAGGTGCAATTCTGAAATTTTTTACTTTTTCCTGCTCCTCTTAGCATGATAAAGAAGATTCAAAGAGAGTGAGATGCCAGCTCCTTTCATTCAGTCAGTAGCTTCAATCATTTCTGGTATATGAATAACATGATGTTTTTCAATGGCAAAAATCAATGAATATTGTAAATGCACAAACAGTAATTTCTCCGCATTGCAAGGTGCAATTCTGAAATTTTTTGCTTTTTCCTGCTCCTCTTAGCATGATAAACAAGATTCAAAGAGAGTGAGATGCCAGCTCCTTTCATTCAGTCAGTAGCTTCAATCATTTCTGGACGTTTTTCAATGGCAAAAATCAATGAATATTGTAAATGCACAAACAGTAATTTCTCCGCATTGCAAGGTGCAATTCTGAAATTTTTTGCTTTTTCCTGCTCCTCTTAGCATGATAAAGAAGATTCAAAGAGAGTGAGATGCCAGCTCCTTTCATTCAGTCAGTAGCTTCAAATATTTCTGGTATATGAATAACATGATGTTTTTCAATGGCAAAAATCAATGAATATTGTAAATGCACAAACAGTAATTTCTCCGCATTGCAAGGTGCAATTCTGAAATTTTTTGCTTTTTCCTGCTCCTCTTAGCATGATAAAGAAGATTCAAAGAGAGTGAGATGTCAGCTCCTTTCATTCAGTCAGTAGCTTCAAACATTTCTGGTATATGAATAACATGATGTTTTTCAATGGCAAAAATCAATGAATATTGTAAATGCACAAACAGTAATTTCTCCGCATTGCAAGGTGCAATTCTGAAATTTTTTGCTTTTTCCTGCTCCTCTTAGCATGATAAAGAAGATTCAAAGAGAGTGAGATGCCAGCTCCTTTCATTCAGTCAGTAGCTTCAATCATTTCTGGACGTTTTTCAATATCAAAAATCAATGAATATTGTAAATGCACAAACAGTAATTTCTCCGCATTGCAAGGTGCAATTCTGAAATTTTTTGCTTTTTCCTGCTCCTCTTAGCATGATAAACAAGATTCAAAGAGAGTGAGATGCCAGCTCCTTTCATTCAGTCAGTAGCTTCAATCATTTCTGGACGTTTTTCAATGGCAAAAATCAATGAATATTGTAAATGCACAAACAGTAATTTCTCCGCATTGCAAGGTGCAATTCTGAAATTTTTTGCTTTTTCCTGCTCCTCTTAGCATGATAAAGAAGATTCAAAGAGAGTGAGATGCCAGCTCCTTTCATTCATTCAGTAGCTTCAAACATTTCTGGTATATGAATAACATGATGTTTTTCAATGGCAAAAATCAATGAATATTGTAAATGCACAAACAGTAATTTCTCCACATTGCAAGGTGCAATTCTGAAATTTTTTGCTTTTCCCTGCTCCTCTTAGCATGATAAAGAAGATTCAAAGAGAGTGAGATGCCAGCTCCTTTCATTCAGTCAGTAGCTTCAAACATTTCTGGTATATGAATAACATGATGTTTTTCAATGGCAAAAATCAATGAATATTGTAAATGCACAAACAGTAATTTCTCCGCATTGCAAGGTGCAATTCTGAAATTTTTTGCTTTTTCCTGCTCCTCTTAGCATGATAAAGAAGATTCAAAGAGAGTGAGATGCCAGCTCCTTTCATTCAGTCAGTAGCTTCAAACATTTCTGGTATATGAATAACATGATGTTTTTCAATGGCAAAAATCAATGAATATTGTAAATGCACAAACAGTAATTTCTCCGCATTGCAAGGTGCAATTCTGAAATTTTTTGCTTTTTCCTGCTCCTCTTAGCATGATAAAGAAGATTCAAAGAGAGTGAGATGCCAGCTCCTTTCATTCAGTCAGTAGCTTCAATCAATTCTGGACGTTTTTCAATGGCAAAAATCAATGAATATTGTAAATGCACAAACAGTAATTTCTCCGCATTGCAAGGTGCAATTCTGAAATTTTTTGCTTTTTCCTGCTCCTCTTAGCATGATAAAGAAGATTCAAAGAGCGTGAGATGTCAGCTCCTTTCATTCAGTCAGTAGCTTCAAACATTTCTGGTATATGAATAACATGATGTTTTTCAATGGCAAAAATCAATGAATATTGTAAATGCACAAACAGTAATTTCTCCGCATTGCAAGGTGCAATTCTGAAATTTTTTGCTTTTTCCTGCTCCTCTTAGCATGATAAAAAGATTCAAAGAGAGTGAGATGCCAGCTCCTTTCATTCAGTCAGTAGCTTCAATCATTTCTGGACGTTTTTCAATGGCAAAAATCAATGAATATTGTAAATGCACAAACAGTAATTTCTCCGCATTGCAAGGTGCAATTCTGAAATTTTTTGCTTTTTCCTGCTCCTCTTAGCATGATAAAGAAGATTCAAAGAGAGTGAGATGCCAGCTCCTTTCGTTCAGTCAGTAGCTTCAATCATTTCTGGACGTTTTTCAATGGCAAAAATCATTGAATATTATAAATGCACAAACAGTAATTTCTCCGCATTGCAAGGTGCAATTCTGAAATTTTTTACTTTTTCCTGCTCCTCTTAGCATGATAAAGAAGATTCAAAGAGAGTGAGATGCCAGCTCCTTTCATTCAGTCAGTAGCTTCAATCATTTCTGGTATATGAATAACATGATGTTTTTCAATGGCAAAAATCAATGAATATTGTAAATGCACAAACAGTAATTTCTCCGCATTGCAAGGTGCAATTCTGAAATTTTTTGCTTTTTCCTGCTCCTCTTAGCATGATAAACAAGATTCAAAGAGAGTGAGATGCCAGCTCCTTTCATTCAGTCAGTAGCTTCAATCATTTCTGGACGTTTTTCAATGGCAAAAATCAATGAATATTGTAAATGCACAAACAGTAATTTCTCCGCATTGCAAGGTGCAATTCTGAAATTTTTTGCTTTTTCCTGCTCCTCTTAGCATGATAAAGAAGATTCAAAGAGAGTGAGATGCCAGCTCCTTTCATTCAGTCAGTAGCTTCAAACATTTCTGGTATATGAATAACATGATGTTTTTCAATGGCAAAAATCAATGAATATTGTAAATGCACAAACAGTAATTTCTCCGCATTGCAAGGTGCAATTCTGAAATTTTTTGCTTTTTCCTGCTCCTCTTAGCATGATAAAGAAGATTCAAAGAGAGTGAGATGCCAGCTCCTTTCATTCAGTCAGTAGCTTCAATCATTTCTGGACGTTTTTCAATGGCAAAAATCAATGAATATTGTAAATGCACAAACAGTAATTTCTCCGCATTGCAAGGTGCAATTCTGAAATTTTTTGCTTTTTCCTGCTCCTCTTAGCATGATAAAGAAGATTCAAAGAGAGTGAGATGCCAGCTCCTTTCATTCAGTCAGTAGCTTCAATCATTTCTGGACGTTTTTCAATGGCAAAAATCAATGAATATTGTAAATGCACAAACAGTAATTTCTCCGCATTGCAAGGTGCAATTCTGAAATTTTTTGCTTTTTCCTGCTCCTCTTAGCATGATAAAGAAGATTCAAAGAGAGTGAGATGCCAGCTCCTTTCATTCAGTCAGTAGCTTCAAACATTTCTGGACGTTTTTCAATGGCAAAAATCAATGAATATTGTAAATGCACAAACAGTAATTTCTCCGCATTGCAAGGTGCAATTCTGAAATTTTTTGCTTTTTCCTGCTCCTCTTAGCATGATAAAGAAGATTCAAAGAGAGTGAGATGCCAGCTCCTTTCATTCAGTCAGTAGCTTCAAACATTTCTGGTATATGAATAACATGATGTTTTTCAATGGCAAAAATCAATGAATATTGTAAATGCACAAACAGTAATTTCTCCGCATTGCAAGGTGCAATTCTGAAATTTTTTGCTTTTTCCTGCTCCTCTTAGCATGATAAAGAAGATTCAAAGAGAGTGAGATGCCAGCTCCTTTCATTCAGTCAGTAGCTTCAATCATTTCTGGACGTTTTTCAATGGCAAAAATCAATGAATATTGTAAATGCACAAACAGTAATTTCTCCGCATTGCAAGGTGCAATTCTGAAATTTTTTGCTTTTTCCTGCTCCTCTTAGCATGATAAAGAAGATTCAAAGAGAGTGAGATGCCAGCTCCTTTCATTCAGTCAGTAGCTTCAAACATTTCTGGACGTTTTTCAATGGCAAAAATCAATGAATATTGTAAATGCACAAACAGTAATTTCTCCGCATTGCAAGGTGCAATTCTGAAATTTTTTGCTTTTTCCTGCTCCTCTTAGCATGATAAAGAAGATTCAAAGAGAGTGAGATGCCAGCTCCTTTCATTCAGTCAGTAGCTTCAAACATTTCTGGTATATGAATAACATGATGTTTTTCAATGGCAAAAATCAATGAATATTGTAAATGCACAAACAGTAATTTCTCCGCATTGCAAGGTGCAATTCTGAAATTTTTTGCTTTTTCCTGCTCCTCTTAGCATGATAAAGAAGATTCAAAGAGAGTGAGATGCCAGCTCCTTTCATTCAGTCAGTAGCTTCAAACATTTCTGGTATATGAATAACATGATGTTTTTCAATGGCAAAAATCAATGAATATTGTAAATGCACAAACAGTAATTTCTCCTCATTGCAAGGTGCAATTCTGAAATTTTTTGCTTTTTCCTGCTCCTCTTAGCATGATAAAGAAGATTCAAAGAGAGTGAGATGCCAGCTCCTTTCATTCAGTCAGTAGCTTCAATCATTTCTGGACGTTTTTCAATGGCAAAAATCAATGAATATTGTAAATGCACAAACAGTAATTTCTCCGCATTGCAAGGTGCAATTCTGAAATTTTTTACTTTTTCCTGCTCCTCTTAGCATGATAAAGAAGATTCAAAGAGAGTGAGATGCCAGCTCCTTTCATTCAGTCAGTAGCTTCAATCATTTCTGGTATATGAATAACATGATGTTTTTCAATGGCAAAAATCAATGAATATTGTAAATGCACAAACAGTAATTTCTCCGCATTGCAAGGTGCAATTCTGAAATTTTTTGCTTTTTCCTGCTCCTCTTAGCATGATAAACAAGATTCAAAGAGAGTGAGATGCCAGCTCCTTTCATTCAGTCAGTAGCTTCAATCATTTCTGGACGTTTTTCAATGGCAAAAATCAATGAATATTGTAAATGCACAAACAGTAATTTCTCCGCATTGCAAGGTGCAATTCTGAAATTTTTTGCTTTTTCCTGCTCCTCTTAGCATGATAAAGAAGATTCAAAGAGAGTGAGATGCCAGCTCCTTTCATTCAGTCAGTAGCTTCAAATATTTCTGGTATATGAATAACATGATGTTTTTCAATGGCAAAAATCAATGAATATTGTAAATGCACAAACAGTAATTTCTCCGCATTGCAAGGTGCAATTCTGAAATTTTTTGCTTTTTCCTGCTCCTCTTAGCATGATAAAGAAGATTCAAAGAGAGTGAGATGTCAGCTCCTTTCATTCAGTCAGTAGCTTCAAACATTTCTGGTATATGAATAACATGATGTTTTTCAATGGCAAAAATCAATGAATATTGTAAATGCACAAACAGTAATTTCTCCGCATTGCAAGGTGCAATTCTGAAATTTTTTGCTTTTTCCTGCTCCTCTTAGCATGATAAAGAAGATTCAAAGAGAGTGAGATGCCAGCTCCTTTCATTCAGTCAGTAGCTTCAAACATTTCTGGTATATGAATAACATGATGTTTTTCAATGGCAAAAATCAATGAATATTGTAAATGCACAAACAGTAATTTCTCCGCATTGCAAGGTGCAATTCTGAAATTTTTTGCTTTTTCCTGCTCCTCTTAGCATGATAAAGAAGATTCAAAGAGAGTGAGATGCCAGCTCCTTTCATTCAGTCAGTAGCTTCAATCAATTCTGGACGTTTTTCAATGGCAAAAATCAATGAATATTGTAAATGCACAAACAGTAATTTCTCCGCATTGCAAGGTGCAATTCTGAAATTTTTTGCTTTTTCCTGCTCCTCTTAGCATGATAAAGAAGATTCAAAGAGCGTGAGATGTCAGCTCCTTTCATTCAGTCAGTAGCTTCAAACATTTCTGGTATATGAATAACATGATGTTTTTCAATGGCAAAAATCAATGAATATTGTAAATGCACAAACAGTAATTTCTCCGCATTGCAAGGTGCAATTCTGAAATTTTTTGCTTTTTCCTGCTCCTCTTAGCATGATAAAAAGATTCAAAGAGAGTGAGATGCCAGCTCCTTTCATTCAGTCAGTAGCTTCAATCATTTCTGGACGTTTTTCAATGGCAAAAATCAATGAATATTGTAAATGCACAAACAGTAATTTCTCCGCATTGCAAGGTGCAATTCTGAAATTTTTTGCTTTTTCCTGCTCCTCTTAGCATGATAAAGAAGATTCAAAGAGAGTGAGATGCCAGCTCCTTTCGTTCAGTCAGTAGCTTCAATCATTTCTGGACGTTTTTCAATGGCAAAAATCATTGAATATTATAAATGCACAAACAGTAATTTCTCCGCATTGCAAGGTGCAATTCTGAAATTTTTTACTTTTTCCTGCTCCTCTTAGCATGATAAAGAAGATTCAAAGAGAGTGAGATGCCAGCTCCTTTCATTCAGTCAGTAGCTTCAATCATTTCTGGTATATGAATAACATGATGTTTTTCAATGGCAAAAATCAATGAATATTGTAAATGCACAAACAGTAATTTCTCCGCATTGCAAGGTGCAATTCTGAAATTTTTTGCTTTTTCCTGCTCCTCTTAGCATGATAAACAAGATTCAAAGAGAGTGAGATGCCAGCTCCTTTCATTCAGTCAGTAGCTTCAATCATTTCTGGACGTTTTTCAATGGCAAAAATCAATGAATATTGTAAATGCACAAACAGTAATTTCTCCGCATTGCAAGGTGCAATTCTGAAATTTTTTGCTTTTTCCTGCTCCTCTTAGCATGATAAAGAAGATTCAAAGAGAGTGAGATGCCAGCTCCTTTCATTCAGTCAGTAGCTTCAAACATTTCTGGTATATGAATAACATGATGTTTTTCAATGGCAAAAATCAATGAATATTGTAAATGCACAAACAGTAATTTCTCCGCATTGCAAGGTGCAATTCTGAAATTTTTTGCTTTTTCCTGCTCCTCTTAGCATGATAAAGAAGATTCAAAGAGAGTGAGATGCCAGCTCCTTTCATTCAGTCAGTAGCTTCAATCATTTCTGGACGTTTTTCAATGGCAAAAATCAATGAATATTGTAAATGCACAAACAGTAATTTCTCCGCATTGCAAGGTGCAATTCTGAAATTTTTTGCTTTTTCCTGCTCCTCTTAGCATGATAAAGAAGATTCAAAGAGAGTGAGATGCCAGCTCCTTTCATTCAGTCAGTAGCTTCAATCATTTCTGGACGTTTTTCAATGGCAAAAATCAATGAATATTGTAAATGCACAAACAGTAATTTCTCCGCATTGCAAGGTGCAATTCTGAAATTTTTTGCTTTTTCCTGCTCCTCTTAGCATGATAAAGAAGATTCAAAGAGAGTGAGATGCCAGCTCCTTTCATTCAGTCAGTAGCTTCAAACATTTCTGGACGTTTTTCAATGGCAAAAATCAATGAATATTGTAAATGCACAAACAGTAATTTCTCCGCATTGCAAGGTGCAATTCTGAAATTTTTTGCTTTTTCCTGCTCCTCTTAGCATGATAAAGAAGATTCAAAGAGAGTGAGATGCCAGCTCCTTTCATTCAGTCAGTAGCTTCAAACATTTCTGGTATATGAATAACATGATGTTTTTCAATGGCAAAAATCAATGAATATTGTAAATGCACAAACAGTAATTTCTCCGCATTGCAAGGTGCAATTCTGAAATTTTTTGCTTTTTCCTGCTCCTCTTAGCATGATAAAGAAGATTCAAAGAGAGTGAGATGCCAGCTCCTTTCATTCAGTCAGTAGCTTCAAACATTTCTGGTATATGAATAACATGATGTTTTTCAATGGCAAAAATCAATGAATATTGTAAATGCACAAACAGTAATTTCTCCTCATTGCAAGGTGCAATTCTGAAATTTTTTGCTTTTTCCTGCTCCTCTTAGCATGATAAAGAAGATTCAAAGAGAGTGAGATGCCAGCTCCTTTCATTCAGTCAGTAGCTTCAATCATTTCTGGACGTTTTTCAATGGCAAAAATCAATGAATATTGTAAATGCACAAACAGTAATTTCTCCGCATTGCAAGGTGCAATTCTGAAATTTTTTACTTTTTCCTGCTCCTCTTAGCATGATAAAGAAGATTCAAAGAGAGTGAGATGCCAGCTCCTTTCATTCAGTCAGTAGCTTCAATCATTTCTGGTATATGAATAACATGATGTTTTTCAATGGCAAAAATCAATGAATATTGTAAATGCACAAACAGTAATTTCTCCGCATTGCAAGGTGCAATTCTGAAATTTTTTGCTTTTTCCTGCTCCTCTTAGCATGATAAACAAGATTCAAAGAGAGTGAGATGCCAGCTCCTTTCATTCAGTCAGTAGCTTCAATCATTTCTGGACGTTTTTCAATGGCAAAAATCAATGAATATTGTAAATGCACAAACAGTAATTTCTCCGCATTGCAAGGTGCAATTCTGAAATTTTTTGCTTTTTCCTGCTCCTCTTAGCATGATAAAGAAGATTCAAAGAGAGTGAGATGCCAGCTCCTTTCATTCAGTCAGTAGCTTCAAATATTTCTGGTATATGAATAACATGATGTTTTTCAATGGCAAAAATCAATGAATATTGTAAATGCACAAACAGTAATTTCTCCGCATTGCAAGGTGCAATTCTGAAATTTTTTGCTTTTTCCTGCTCCTCTTAGCATGATAAAGAAGATTCAAAGAGAGTGAGATGCCAGCTCCTTTCATTCAGTCAGTAGCTTCAATCATTTCTGGACGTTTTTCAATGGCAAAAATCAATGAATATTGTAAATGCACAAACAGTAATTTCTCCGCATTGCAAGGTGCAATTCTGAAATTTTTTGCTTTTTCCTGCTCCTCTTAGCATGATAAAGAAGATTCAAAGAGAGTGAGATGCCAGCTCCTTTCATTCAGTCAGTAGCTTCAATCATTTCTGGACGTTTTTCAATGGCAAAAATCAATGAATATTGTAAATGCACAAACAGTAATTTCTCCGCATTGCAAGGTGCAATTCTGAAATTTTTTGCTTTTTCCTGCTCCTCTTAGCATGATAAAGAAGATTCAAAGAGAGTGAGATGCCAGCTCCTTTCATTCAGTCAGTAGCTTCAAACATTTCTGGTATATGAATAACATGATGTTTTTCAATGGCAAAAATCAATGAATATTGTAAATGCACAAACAGTAATTTCTCCGCATTGCAAGGTGCAAGTCTGAAATTTTTTGCTTTTTCCTGCTCCTCTTAGTATGATAAAGAAGATTCAAAGAGAGTGAGATGCCAGCTACTTTCATTCAGTCAGTAGCTTCAATCATTTCTGGACGTTTTTCAATGGTAAAAATCAATGAATATTGTAAATGCACAAACAGTAATTTCTCCACATTGCAAGGTGCAATTCTGAAATTTTTTGCTTTTTCCTGCTCCTCTTAGCATGATAAAGAAGATTCAAAGAGAGTGAGATGCCAGCTCCTTTCATTCAGTCAGTAGCTTCAAACATTTCTGGTATATGAATAACATGATGTTTTTCAATGGCAAAAATCAATGAATATTGTAAATGCACAAACAGTAATTTCTCCGCATTGCAAGGTGCAATTCTGAAATTTTTTGCTTTTTCCTGCTCCTCTTAGCATGATAAAGAAGATTCAAAGAGAGTGAGATGCCAGCTCCTTTCATTCAGTCAGTAGCTTCAAACATTTCTGGTATATGAATAACATGATGTTTTTCAATGGCAAAAATCAATGAATATTGTAAATGCACAAACAGTAATTTCTCCGCATTGCAAGGTGCAATTCTGAAATTTTTTGCTTTTTCCTGCTCCTCTTAGCATGATAAAGAAGATTCAAAGAGAGTGAGATGCCAGCTACTTTCATTCAGTCAGTAGATTCAATCATTTCTGGACGTTTTTCATTGTTAAAAATCAATGAATATTGTAAATGCACAAACAGTAATTTCTCCACATTGCAAGGTGCAATTCTGAAATTTTTTGCTTTTTCCTGCTCCTCTTAGCATGATAATGAAGATTCAAAGAGAGTGAGATGCCAGCTCCTTTCATTCAGTCAGTAGCTTCAAACATTTCTGGTATATGAATAACATGATGTTTTTCAATGGCAAAAATCAATGAATATTGTAAATGCACAAACAGTAATTTCTCCGCATTGCAAGGTGCAATTCTGAAATTTTTTGCTTTTTCCTGCTCCTCTTAGCCTGATAAAGAAGATTCAAAGAGAGTGAGATGCCAGCTCCTTTCATTCAGTCAGTAGCTTCAATCATTTCTGGATGTTTTTCAATGGCAAAAATCAATGAATATTGTAAATGCACAAACTGTAATTTCTCCGCATTGCAAGGTGCAATTCTGAATTTTTTTACTTTTTCCTGCTCCTCTTAGCATGATAAAGAAGATTCAAAGAGAGTGAGATGCCAGCTCCTTTCATTCAGTCAGTAGCTTCAATCATTTCTGGACGTTTTTCAATGGCAAAAATCAATGAATATTGTAAATGCACAAACAGTAATTTCTCCGCATTGCAAGGTGCAATTCTGAAATTTTTTGCTTTTTCCTGCTCCTCTTAGCATGATAAAGAAGATTCAAAGAGAGTGAGATGCCAGCTCCTTTCATTCAGTCAGTACTTTCAATCATTTCTGGACGTTTTTCAATGGCAAAAATCAATGAATATTGTAAATGCACAAACAGTAATTTCTCCGCATTGCAAGGTGCAATTCTGAATTTTTTTGCTTTTTCCCGCTCCTCTTAGCATGATAAAGAAGATTCAAAGAGAGTGAGGTGCCAGCTCCTTTCATTCAGTCAGTAGCTTCAAACATTTCTGGTATATGAATAACATGTTTTTCAATGGCAAAAATCAATGAATATTGTAAATGCACAAACAGTAATTTCTCCGCATTGCAAGGTGCAATTCTGAAATTTTTTGCTTTTTCCTGCTCCTCTTAGCATGATAATGAAGATTCAAAGAGAGTGAGATGCCAGCTCCTTTCATTCAGTCAGTAGCTTCAAACATTTCTGGTATATGAATAACATGATGTTTTTCAATGGCAAAAATCAATGAATATTGTAAATGCACAAACAGTAATTTCTCCGCATTGCAAGGTGCAATTCTGAAATTTTTTGCTTTTTCCTGCTCCTCTTAGCATGATAAAGAAGATTCAAAGAGAGTGAGATGCCAGCTCCTTTCATTCAGTCAGTAGCTTCAATCATTTCTGGATGTTTTTCAATGGCAAAAATCAATGAATATTGTAAATGCACAAACTGTAATTTCTCCGCATTGCAAGGTGCAATTCTGAAATTTTTTACTTTTTCCTGCTCCTCTTAGCATGATAAAGAAGATTCAAAGAGAGTGAGATGCCAGCTCCTTTCATTCAGTCAGTAGCTTCAATCATTTCTGGATGTTTTTCAATGGCAAAAATCAATGAATATTGTAAATGCACAAACAGTAATTTCTCCGCATTGCAAGGTGCAATTCTGAAATTTTTTGCTTTTTCCTGCTCCTCTTAGCATGATAAAGAAGATTCAAAGAGAGTGAGATGCCAGCTCCTTTCATTCAGTCAGTACTTTCAATCATTTCTGGACGTTTTTCAATGGCAAAAATCAATGAATATTGTAAATGCACAAACAGTAATTTCTCCGCATTGCAAGGTGCAATTCTGAATTTTTTTGCTTTTTCCCGCTCCTCTTAGCATGATAAAGAAGATTCAAAGAGAGTGAGGTGCCAGCTCCTTTCATTCAGTCAGTAGCTTCAAACATTTCTGGTATATGAATAACATGTTTTTCAATGGCAAAAATCAATGAATATTGTAAATGCACAAACAGTAATTTCTCCGCATTGCAAGGTGCAATTCTGAAATTTTTTGCTTTTTCCTGCTCCTCTTAGCATGATAATGAAGATTCAAAGAGAGTGAGATGCCAGCTCCTTTCATTCAGTCAGTAGCTTCAAACATTTCTGGTATATGAATAACATGATGTTTTTCAATGGCAAAAATCAATGAATATTGTAAATGCACAAACAGTAATTTCTCCGCATTGCAAGGTGCAATTCTGAAATTTTTTGCTTTTTCCTGCTCCTCTTAGCATGATAAAGAAGATTCAAAGAGAGTGAGATGCCAGCTCCTTTCATTCAGTCAGTAGCTTCAATCATTTCTGGATGTTTTTCAATGGCAAAAATCAATGAATATTGTAAATGCACAAACTGTAATTTCTCCGCATTGCAAGGTGCAATTCTGAAATTTTTTACTTTTTCCTGCTCCTCTTAGCATGATAAAGAAGATTCAAAGAGAGTGAGATGCCAGCTCCTTTCATTCAGTCAGTAGCTTCAATCATTTCTGGACGTTTTTCAATGGCAAAAATCAATGAATATTGTAAATGCACAAACAGTAATTTCTCCGCATTGCAAGGTGCAATTCTGAAATTTTTTGCTTTTTCCTGCTCCTCTTAGCATGATAAAGAAGATTCAAAGAGAGTGAGATGCCAGCTCCTTTCATTCAGTCAGTACTTTCAATCATTTCTGGACGTTTTTCAATGGCAAAAATCAATGAATATTGTAAATGCACAAACAGTAATTTCTCCGCATTGCAAGGTGCAATTCTGAATTTTTTTGCTTTTTCCCGCTCCTCTTAGCATGATAAAGAAGATTCAAAGAGAGTGAGGTGCCAGCTCCTTTCATTCAGTCAGTGGCTTCAAACATTTCTGGTATATGAATAACATGTTTTTCAATGGCAAAAATCAATGAATATTGTAAATGCACAAACAGTAATTTCTCCGCATTGCAAGGTGCAATTCTGAAATTTTTTGCTTTTTCCTGCTCCGCTTAGCATGATAAAGAAGATTCAAAGAGAGTGAGATGCCAGCTCCTTTCATTCAGTCAGTAGCTTCAAACATTTCTGGTATATGAATAACATGATGTTTTTCAATGTCAAAAATCAATGAATATTGTAAATGCACAAACAGTAATTTCTCCGCATTGCAAGGTGCAAGTCTGAAATTTTTTGCTTTTTCCTGCTCCTCTTAGCATGATAAAGAAGATTCAAAGAGAGTGAGATGCCAGCTACTTTCATTCAGTCAGTAGCTTCAAACATTTCTGGACGTTTTTCAATGGTAAAAATCAATGAATATTGTAAATGCACAGTAATTTCTCCACATTGCAAGGTGCAATTCTGAAATTTTTTGCTTTTTCCTGCTCCTCTTAGCATGATAAAGAAGATTCAAAGAGAGTGAGATGCCAGCTCCTTTCATTCAGTCAGTAGCTTCAAACATTTCTGGTATATGAATAACATGATGTTTTTCAATGGCAAAAATCAATGAATATTGTAAATGCACAAACAGTAATTTCTCCGCATTGCAAGGTGCAATTCTGAAATTTTTTGCTTTTTCCTGCTCCTCTTAGCATGATAAAGAAGATTCAAAGAGAGTGAGATGCCAGCTCCTTTCATTCAGTCAGTAGCTTCAAACATTTCTGGTATATGAATAACATGATGTTTTTCAATGGCAAAAATCAATGAATATTGTAAATGCACAAACAGTAATTTCTCCGCATTGCAAGGTGCAATTCTGAAATTTTTTGCTTTTTCCTGCTCCTCTTAGCATGATAAAGAAGATTCAAAGAGAGTGAGATGCCAGCTCCTTTCATTCAGTCAGTAGCTTCAATCATTTCTGGACGTTTTTCAATGGCAAAAATCAATGAATATTGTAAATGCACAAACAGTAATTTCTCTGCATTGCAAGGTGCAATTCTGAAATTTTTTGCTTTTTCCTGCTCCTCTTAGCATGATAAAGAAGATTCAAAGAGAGTGAGATGTCAGCTCCTTTCATTCAGTCAGTAGCTTCAAACATTTCTGGTATATGAATAACATGATGTTTTTCAATGGCAAAAATCAATGAATATTGTAAATGCACAAACAGTAATTTCTCCGCATTGCAAGGTGCAATTCTGAAATTTTTTGCTTTTTCCTGCTCCTCTTAGCATGATAAAGAAGATTCAAAGAGAGTGAGATGCCAGCTCCTTTCATTCAGTCAGTAGCTTCAATCATTTCTGGACGTTTTTCAATATCAAAAATCAATGAATATTGTAAATGCACAAACAGTAATTTCTCTGCATTGCAAGGTGCAATTCTGAAATTTTTTGCTTTTTCCTGCTCCTCTTAGCATGATAAAGAAGATTCAAAGAGAGTGAGATGCCAGCTCCTTTCGTTCAGTCAGTAGCTTCAATCATTTCTGGACGTTTTTCAATGGCAAAAATCATTGAATATTATAAATGCACAAACAGTAATTTCTCCGCATTGCAAGGTGCAATTCTGAAATTTTTTACTTTTTCCTGCTCCTCTTAGCATGATAAAGAAGATTCAAAGAGAGTGAGATGCCAGCTCCTTTCATTCAGTCAGTAGCTTCAATCATTTCTGGTATATGAATAACATGATGTTTTTCAATGGCAAAAATCAATGAATATTGTAAATGCACAAACAGTAATTTCTCCGCATTGCAAGGTGCAATTCTGAAATTTTTTGCTTTTTCCTGCTCCTCTTAGCATGATAAAGAAGATTCAAAGAGAGTGAGATGCCAGCTCCTTTCATTCAGTCAGTAGCTTCAATCATTTCTGGACGTTTTTCAATGGCAAAAATCAATGAATATTGTAAATGCACAAACAGTAATTTCTCCGCATTGCAAGGTGCAATTCTGAAATTTTTTGATCTTTCCTGCTCCTCTTAGCATGATAAAGAAGATTCAAAGAGAGTGAGATGCCAGCTACTTTCATTCAGTCAGTAGCTTCAAACATTTCTGGTATATGAATAACATAATGTTTTTCAATGGCAAAAATCAATGAATATTGTAAATGCACAAACAGTAATTTCTCCGCATTGCAAGGTGCAAGTCTGAAATTTTTTGCTTTTTCCTGCTCCTCTTAGCATGATAAAGAAGATTCAAAGAGAGTGAGATGCCAGCTACTTTCATTCAGTCAGTAGCTTCAATCATTTCTGGACGTTTTTCAATGGTAAAAATCAATGAATATTGTAAATGCACAAACAGTAATTTCTCCACATTGCAAGGTGCAATTCTGAAATTTTTTGCTTTTTCCTGCTCCTCTTAGCATGATAAAGAAGATTCAAAGAGAGTGAGATGCCAGCTCCTTTCATTCAGTCAGTAGCTTCAAACATTTCTGGTATATGAATAACATGATGTTTTTCAATGGCAAAAATCAATGAATATTGTAAATGCACAAACAGTAATTTCTCCGCATTGCAAGGTGCAATTCTGAAATTTTTTGCTTTTTCCTGCTCCTCTTAGCATGATAAAGAAGATTCAAAGAGAGTGAGATGCCAGCTCCTTTCATTCAGTCAGTAGCTTCAATCATTTCTGGATGTTTTTCAATGGCAAAAATCAATGAATATTGTAAATGCACAAACTGTAATTTCTCCGCATTGCAAGGTGCAATTCTGAAATTTTTTGCTTTTTCCTGCTCCTCTTAGCATGATAAAGAAGATTCAAAGAGAGTGAGATGCCAGCTCCTTTCATTCAGTCAGTAGCTTCAATCATTTCTGGACGTTTTTCAATGGCAAAAATCAATGAATATTGTAAATGCACAAACAGTAATTTCTCCGCATTGCAAGGTGCAATTCTGAAATTTTTTGCTTTTTCCTGCTCCTCTTAGCATGATAAAGAAGATTCAAAGAGAGTGAGATGCCAGCTCCTTTCATTCAGTCAGTACCTTCAATCATTTCTGGACGTTTTTCAATGGCAAAAATCAATGAATATTGTAAATGCACAAACAGTAATTTCTCCGCATTGCAAGGTGCAATTCTGAAATTTTTTGCTTTTTCCCGCTCCTCTTAGCATGATAAAGAAGATTCAAAGAGAGTGAGGTGCCAGCTCCTTTCATTCAGTCAGTAGCTTCAAACATTTCTGGTATATGAATAACATGTTTTTCAATGGCAAAAATCAATGAATATTGTAAATGCACAAACAGTAATTTCTCCGCATTGCAAGGTGCAATTCTGAAATTTTTTGATTTTTCCTGCTCCTCTTAGCATGATAAAGAAGATTCAAAGAGAGTGAGATGCCAGCTCCTTTCATTCAGTCAGTAGCTTCAATCATTTCTGGACGTTTTTCAATGGCAAAAATCAATGAATATTGTAAATGCACAAACAGTAATTTCTCCGCATTGCAAGGTGCAATTCTGAAATTTTTTGCTTTTTCCTGCTCCTCTTAGCATGATAAAGAAGATTCAAAGAGAGTGAGATCCCAGCTCCTTTCATTCAGTCAGTAGCTTCAAACATTTCTGGTATATGAATAACATGATGTTTTTCAATGGCAAAAATCAATGAATATTGTAAATGCACAAACAGTAATTTCTCCGCATTGCAAGGTGCAATTCTGAAATTTTTTGCTTTTTCCTGCTCCTCTTAGCATGATAAAGAAGATTCAAAGAGAGTGAGATGCCAGCTCCTTTCATTCAGTCAGTAGCTTCAAACATTTCTGGTATATGAATAACATGATGTTTTTCAATGGCAAAAATCAATGAATATTGTAAATGCACAAACAGTAATTTCTCCGCATTGCAAGGTGCAAGTCTGAAATTTTTTGCTTTTTCCTGCTCCTCTTAGCATGATAAAGAAGATTCAAAGAGAGTGAGATGCCAGCTACTTTCATTCAGTCAGTAGCTTCAATCATTTCTGGACGTTTTTCAATGGTAAAAATCAATGAATATTGTAAATGCACAAACAGTAATTTCTCCACATTGCAAGGTGCAATTCTGAAATTTTTTGCTTTTTCCTGCTCCTCTTAGCATGATAAAGAAGATTCAAAGAGAGTGAGATGCCAGCTCCTTTCATTCAGTCAGTAGCTTCAAACATTTCTGGTATATGAATAACATGATGTTTTTCAATGGCAAAAATCAATGAATATTGTAAATGCACAAACAGTAATTTCTCCGCATTGCAAGGTGCAATTCTGAAATTTTTTGCTTTTTCCTGCTCCTCTTAGCATGATAAAGAAGATTCAAAGAGAGTGAGATGCCAGCTCCTTTCATTCAGTCAGTAGCTTCAATCATTTCTGGATGTTTTTCAATGGCAAAAATCAATGAATATTGTAAATGCACAAACTGTAATTTCTCCGCATTGCAAGGTGCAATTCTGAAATTTTTTGCTTTTTCCTGCTCCTCTTAGCATGTTAAAGAAGATTCAAAGAGAGTGAGATGCCAGCTCCTTTCATTCAGTCAGTAGCTTCAATCATTTCTGGACGTTTTTCAGTGGCAAAAATCAATGAATATTGTAAATGCACAAACACTAATTTCTCCGCATTGCAAGGTGCAATTCTGAAATTTTTTGCTTTTTCCTGCTCCTCTTAGCATGATAAAGAAGATTCAAAGAGAGTGAGATGCCAGCTCCTTTCATTCAGTCAGTACCTTCAATCATTTCTGGACGTTTTTCAATGGCAAAAATCAATGAATATTGTAAATACACAAACAGTAATTTCTCCGCATTGCAAGGTGCAAGTCTGAAATTTTTTGCTTTTTCCTGCTCCTCTTAGCATGATAAAGAAGATTCAAAGAGAGTGAGATGCCAGCTACTTTCATTCAGTCAGTAGCTTCAATCATTTCTGGACGTTTTTCAATGGTAAAAATCAATGAATATTGTAAATGCACAAACAGTAATTTCTCCACATTGCAAGGTGCAATTCTGAAATTTTTTGCTTTTTCCTGCTCCTCTTAGCATGATAAAGAAGATTCAAAGAGAGTGAGATGCCAGCTCCTTTCATTCAGTCAGTAGCTTCAAACATTTCTGGTATATGAATAACATGATGTTTTTCAATGGCAAAAATCAATGAATATTGTAAATGCACAAACAGTAATTTCTCCGCATTGCAAGGTGCAATTCTGAAATTTTTTGCTTTTTCCTGCTCCTCTTAGCATGATAAAGAAGATTCAAAGAGAGTGAGATGCCAGCTCCTTTCATTCAGTCAGTAGCTTCAATCATTTCTGGATGTTTTTCAATGGCAAAAATAAATGAATATTGTAAATGCACAAACTGTAATTTCTCCGCATTGCAAGGTGCAATTCTGAAATTTTTTGCTTTTTCCTGCTCCTCTTAGCATGATAAAGAAGATTCAAAGAGAGTGAGATGCCAGCTCCTTTCATTCAGTCAGTAGCTTCAATCATTTCTGGACGTTTTTCAATGGCAAAAATCAATGAATATTGTAAATGCACAAACAGTAATTTCTCCGCATTGGAAGGTGCAATTCTGAAATTTTTTGCTTTTTCCTGCTCCTCTTAGCATGATAAAGAAGATTCAAAGAGAGTGAGATGCCAGCTCCTTTCATTCAGTCAGTACCTTCAATCATTTCTGGACGTTTTTCAATGGCAAAAATCAATGAATATTGTAAATGCACAAACAGTAATTTCTCCGCATTGCAAGGTGCAATTCTGAAATTTTTTGCTTTTTCCCGCTCCTCTTAGCATGATAAAGAAGATTCAAAGAGAGTGAGGTGCCAGCTCCTTTCATTCAGTCAGTAGCTTCAAACATTTCTGGTATATGAATAACATGTTTTTCAATGGCAAAAATCAATGAATATTGTAAATGCACAAACAGTAATTTCTCCGCATTTCAAGGTGCACTTCTGAAATTTTTTGATTTTTCCTGCTCCTCTTAGCATGATAAAGAAGATTCAAAGAGAGTGAGATGCCAGCTCCTTTCATTCAGTCAGTAGCTTCAATCATTTCTGGACGTTTTTCAATGGCAAAAATCAATGAATATTGTAAATGCACAAACAGTAATTTCTCCGCATTGCAAGGTGCAATTCTGAAATTTTTTGCTTTTTCCTGCTCCTCTTAGCATGATAAAGAAGATTCAAAGAGAGTGAGATGCCAGCTCCTTTCATTCAGTCAGTAGCTTCAAACATTTCTGGTATATGAATAACATGATGTTTTTCAATGGCAAAAATCAATGAATATTGTAAATGCACAAACAGTAATTTCTCCGCATTGCAAGGTGCAATTCTGAAATTTTTTGCTTTTTCCTGCTCCTCTTAGCATGATAAAGAAGATTCAAAGAGAGTGAGATGCCAGCTCCTTTCATTCAGTCAGTAGCTTCAAACATTTCTGGTATATGAATAACATGATGTTTTTCAATGGCAAAAATCAATGAATAT
This sequence comes from Phyllobates terribilis, assembly GCF_046119375.1. Taxonomy (NCBI): domain Eukaryota; kingdom Metazoa; phylum Chordata; class Amphibia; order Anura; family Dendrobatidae; genus Phyllobates; species Phyllobates terribilis. The sequence continues at coordinate 77,255 of NW_027364653.1, read as the reverse complement.
TGTAAATGCACAAACAGTAATTTCTCCGCATTGCAAGGTGCAAGTCTGAAATTTTTTGCTTTTTCCTGCTCCTCTTAGCATGATAAAGAAGATTCAAAGAGAGTGAGATGCCAGCTACTTTCATTCAGTCAGTAGCTTCAATCATTTCTGGACGTTTTTCAATGGTAAAAATCAATGAATATTGTAAATGCACAAACAGTAATTTCTCCACATTGCAAGGTGCAATTCTGAAATTTTTTGCTTTTTCCTGCTCCTCTTAGCATGATAAAGAAGATTCAAAGAGAGTGAGATGCCAGCTCCTTTCATTCAGTCAGTAGCTTCAAACATTTCTGGTATATGAATAACATGATGTTTTTCAATGGCAAAAATCAATGAATATTGTAAATGCACAAACAGTAATTTCTCCGCATTGCAAGGTGCAATTCTGAAATTTTTTGCTTTTTCCTGCTCCTCTTAGCATGATAAAGAAGATTCAAAGAGAGTGAGATGCCAGCTCCTTTCATTCAGTCAGTAGCTTCAATCATTTCTGGATGTTTTTCAATGGCAAAAATCAATGAATATTGTAAATGCACAAACTGTAATTTCTCCGCATTGCAAGGTGCAATTCTGAAATTTTTTGCTTTTTCCTGCTCCTCTTAGCATGATAAAGAAGATTCAAAGAGAGTGAGATGCCAGCTCCTTTCATTCAGTCAGTAGCTTCAAACATTTCTGGTATATGAATAACATGTTTTTCAATGGCAAAAATCAATGAATATTGTAAATGCACAAACAGTAATTTCTCCGCATTGCAAGGTGCAATTCTGAAATTTTTTGCTTTTTCCCGCTCCTCTTAGCATGATAAAGAAGATTCAAAGAGAGTGAGGTGCCAGCTCCTTTCATTCAGTCAGTAGCTTCAAACATTTCTGGTATATGAATAACATGTTTTTCAATGGCAAAAATCAATGAATATTGTAAATGCACAAACAGTAATTTCTCCGCATTGCAAGGTGCAATTCTGAAATTTTTTGCTTTTTCCTGCTCCTCTTAGCATGATAAAGAAGATTCAAAGAGAGTGAGATGCCAGCTCCTTTCATTCAGTCAGTAGCTTCAAACATTTCTGGTATATGAATAACATGATGTTTTTCAATGGCAAAAATCAATGAATATTGTAAATGCACAAACAGTAATTTCTCCGCATTGCAAGGTGCAAGTCTGAAATTTTTTGCTTTTTCCTGCTCCTCTTAGCATGATAAAGAAGATTCAAAGAGAGTGAGATGCCAGCTACTTTCATTCAGTCAGTAGCTTCAATCATTTCTGGACGTTTTTCAATGGTAAAAATCAATGAATATTGTAAATGCACAAACAGTAATTTCTCCACATTGCAAGGTGCAATTCTGAAATTTTTTGCTTTTTCCTGCTCCTCTTAGCATGATAAAGAAGATTCAAAGAGAGTGAGATGCCAGCTCCTTTCATTCAGTCAGTAGCTTCAAACATTTCTGGTATATGAATAACATGATGTTTTTCAATGGCAAAAATCAATGAATATTGTAAATGCACAAACAGTAATTTCTCCGCATTGCAAGGTGCAATTCTGAAATTTTTTGCTTTTTCCTGCTCCTCTTAGCATGATAAAGAAGATTCAAAGAGAGTGAGATGCCAGCTCCTTTCATTCAGTCAGTAGCTTCAATCATTTCTTGATGTTTTTCAATGGCAAAAATCAATGAATATTGTAAATGCACAAACTGTAATTTCTCCGCATTGCAAGGTGCAATTCTGAAATTTTTTGCTTTTTCCTGCTCCTCTTAGCATGTTAAAGAAGATTCAAAGAGAGTGAGATGCCAGCTCCTTTCATTCAGTCAGTAGCTTCAATCATTTCTGGACGTTTTTCAGTGGCAAAAATCAATGAATATTGTAAATGCACAAACAGTAATTTCTCCGCATTGCAAGGTGCAATTCTGAAATTTTTTGCTTTTTCCTGCTCCTCTTAGCATGATAAAGAAGATTCAAAGAGAGTGAGATGCCAGCTCCTTTCATTCAGTCAGTACCTTCAATCATTTCTGGACGTTTTTCAATGGCAAAAATCAATGAATATTGTAAATGCACAAACAGTAATTTCTCCGCATTGCAAGGTGCAAGTCTGAAATTTTTTGCTTTTTCCTGCTCCTCTTAGCATGATAAAGAAGATTCAAAGAGAGTGAGATGCCAGCTACTTTCATTCAGTCAGTAGCTTCAATCATTTCTGGACGTTTTTCAATGGTAAAAATCAATGAATATTGTAAATGCACAAACAGTAATTTCTCCACATTGCAAGGTGCAATTCTGAAATTTTTTGCTTTTTCCTGCTCCTCTTAGCATGATAAAGAAGATTCAAAGAGAGTGAGATGCCAGCTCCTTTCATTCAGTCAGTAGCTTCAAACATTTCTGGTATATGAATAACATGATGTTTTTCAATGGCAAAAATCAATGAATATTGTAAATGCACAAACAGTAATTTCTCCGCATTGCAAGGTGCAATTCTGAAATTTTTTGCTTTTTCCTGCTCCTCTTAGCATGATAAAGAAGATTCAAAGAGAGTGAGATGCCAGCTCCTTTCATTCAGTCAGTAGCTTCAATCATTTCTGGATGTTTTTCAATGGCAAAAATCAATGAATATTGTAAATGCACAAACTGTAATTTCTCCGCATTGCAAGGTGCAATTCTGAAATTTTTTGCTTTTTCCTGCTCCTCTTAGCATGATAAAGAAGATTCAAAGAGAGTGAGATGCCAGCTCCTTTCATTCAGTCAGTAGCTTCAAACATTTCTGGACGTTTTTCAATGGCAAAAATCAATGAATATTGTAAATGCACAAACAGTAATTTCTCCGCATTGCAAGGTGCAATTCTGAAATTTTTTGCTTTTTCCTGCTCCTCTTAGCATGATAAAGAAGATTCAAAGAGAGTGAGATGCCAGCTCCTTTCATTCAGTCAGTACCTTCAATCATTTCTGGACGTTTTTCAATGGCAAAAATCAATGAATATTGTAAATGCACAAACAGTAATTTCTCCGCATTGCAAGGTGCAATTCTGAAATTTTTTGCTTTTTCCCGCTCCTCTTAGCATGATAAAGAAGATTCAAAGAGAGTGAGGTGCCAGCTCCTTTCATTCAGTCAGTAGCTTCAAACATTTCTGGTATATGAATAACATGTTTTTCAATGGCAAAAATCAATGAATATTGTAAATGCACAAACAGTAATTTCTCCGCATTGCAAGGTGCACTTCTGAAATTTTTTGATTTTTCCTGCTCCTCTTAGCATGATAAAGAAGATTCAAAGAGAGTGAGATGCCAGCTCCTTTCATTCAGTCAGTAGCTTCAATCATTTCTGGACGTTTTTCAATGGCAAAAATCAATGAATATTGTAAATGCACAAACAGTAATTTCTCCGCATTGCAAGGTGCAATTCTGAAATTTTTTGCTTTTTCCTGCTCCTCTTAGCATGATAAAGAAGATTCAAAGAGAGTGAGATGCCAGCTCCTTTCATTCAGTCAGTAGCTTCAAACATTTCTGGTATATGAATAACATGATGTTTTTCAATGGCAAAAATCAATGAATATTGTAAATGCACAAACAGTAATTTCTCCGCATTGCAAGGTGCAATTCTGAAATTTTTTGCTTTTTCCTGCTCCTCTTAGCATGATAAAGAAGATTCAAAGAGAGTGAGATGCCAGCTCCTTTCATTCAGTCAGTAGCTTCAAACATTTCTGGTATATGAATAACATGATGTTTTTCAATGGCAAAAATCAATGAATATTGTAAATGCACAAACAGTAATTTCTCCGCATTGCAAGGTGCAAGTCTGAAATTTTTTGCTTTTTCCTGCTCCTCTTAGCATGATAAAGAAGATTCAAAGAGAGTGAGATGCCAGCTACTTTCATTCAGTCAGTAGCTTCAATCATTTCTGGACATTTTTCAATGGTAAAAATCAATGAATATTGTAAATGCACAAACAGTAATTTCTCCACATTGCAAGGTGCAATTCTGAAATTTTTTGCTTTTTCCTGCTCCTCTTAGCATGATAAAGAAGATTCAAAGAGAGTGAGATGCCAGCTCCTTTCATTCAGTCAGTAGCTTCAAACATTTCTGGTATATGAATAACATGATGTTTTTCAATGGCAAAAATCAATGAATATTGTAAATGCACAAACAGTAATTTCTCCGCATTGCAAGGTGCAATTCTGAAATTTTTTGCTTTTTCCTGCTCCTCTTAGCATGATAAAGAAGATTCAAAGAGAGTGAGATGCCAGCTCCTTTCATTCAGTCAGTAGCTTCAATCATTTCTGGATGTTTTTCAATGGCAAAAATCAATGAATATTGTAAATGCACAAACTGTAATTTCTCCGCATTGCAAGGTGCAATTCTGAAATTTTTTGCTTTTTCCTGCTCCTCTTAGCATGATAAAGAAGATTCAAAGAGAGTGAGATGCCAGCTCCTTTCATTCAGTCAGTAGCTTCAAACATTTCTGGTATATGAATAACATGTTTTTCAATGGCAAAAATCAATGAATATTGTAAATGCACAAACAGTAATTTCTCCGCATTGCAAGGTGCAATTCTGAAATTTTTTGCTTTTTCCCGCTCCTCTTAGCATGATAAAGAAGATTCAAAGAGAGTGAGGTGCCAGCTCCTTTCATTCAGTCAGTAGCTTCAAACATTTCTGGTATATGAATAACATGTTTTTCAATGGCAAAAATCAATGAATATTGTAAATGCACAAACAGTAATTTCTCCGCATTGCAAGGTGCAATTCTGAAATTTTTTGCTTTTTCCTGCTCCTCTTAGCATGATAAAGAAGATTCAAAGAGAGTGAGATGCCAGCTCCTTTCATTCAGTCAGTAGCTTCAAACATTTCTGGTATATGAATAACATGATGTTTTTCAATGGCAAAAATCAATGAATATTGTAAATGCACAAACAGTAATTTCTCCGCATTGCAAGGTGCAAGTCTGAAATTTTTTGCTTTTTCCTGCTCCTCTTAGCATGATAAAGAAGATTCAAAGAGAGTGAGATGCCAGCTACTTTCATTCAGTCAGTAGCTTCAATCATTTCTGGACGTTTTTCAATGGTAAAAATCAATGAATATTGTAAATGCACAAACAGTAATTTCTCCACATTGCAAGGTGCAATTCTGAAATTTTTTGCTTTTTCCTGCTCCTCTTAGCATGATAAAGAAGATTCAAAGAGAGAGAGATGCCAGCTCCTTTCATTCAGTCAGTAGCTTCAAACATTTCTGGTATATGAATAACATGATGTTTTTCAATGGCAAAAATCAATGAATATTGTAAATGCACAAACAGTAATTTCTCCGCATTGCAAGGTGCAATTCTGAAATTTTTTGCTTTTTCCTGCTCCTCTTAGCATGATAAAGAAGATTCAAAGAGAGTGAGATGCCAGCTCCTTTCATTCAGTCAGTAGCTTCAATCATTTCTTGATGTTTTTCAATGGCAAAAATCAATGAATATTGTAAATGCACAAACTGTAATTTCTCCGCATTGCAAGGTGCAATTCTGAAATTTTTTGCTTTTTCCTGCTCCTCTTAGCATGTTAAAGAAGATTCAAAGAGAGTGAGATGCCAGCTCCTTTCATTCAGTCAGTAGCTTCAATCATTTCTGGACGTTTTTCAGTGGCAAAAATCAATGAATATTGTAAATGCACAAACAGTAATTTCTCCGCATTGCAAGGTGCAATTCTGAAATTTTTTGCTTTTTCCTGCTCCTCTTAGCATGATAAAGAAGATTCAAAGAGAGTGAGATGCCAGCTCCTTTCATTCAGTCAGTACCTTCAATCATTTCTGGACGTTTTTCAATGGCAAAAATCAATGAATATTGTAAATGCACAAACAGTAATTTCTCCGCATTGCAAGGTGCAAGTCTGAAATTTTTTGCTTTTTCCTGCTCCTCTTAGCATGATAAAGAAGATTCAAAGAGAGTGAGATGCCAGCTACTTTCATTCAGTCAGTAGCTTCAATCATTTCTGGACGTTTTTCAATGGTAAAAATCAATGAATATTGTAAATGCACAAACAGTAATTTCTCCACATTGCAAGGTGCAATTCTGAAATTTTTTGCTTTTTCCTGCTCCTCTTAGCATGATAAAGAAGATTCAAAGAGAGTGAGATGCCAGCTCCTTTCATTCAGTCAGTAGCTTCAAACATTTCTGGTATATGAATAACATGATGTTTTTCAATGGCAAAAATCAATGAATATTGTAAATGCACAAACAGTAATTTCTCCGCATTGCAAGGTGCAATTCTGAAATTTTTTGCTTTTTCCTGCTCCTCTTAGCATGATAAAGAAGATTCAAAGAGAGTGAGATGCCAGCTCCTTTCATTCAGTCAGTAGCTTCAATCATTTCTGGATGTTTTTCAATGGCAAAAATCAATGAATATTGTAAATGCACAAACTGTAATTTCTCCGCATTGCAAGGTGCAATTCTGAAATTTTTTGCTTTTTCCTGCTCCTCTTAGCATGATAAAGAAGATTCAAAGAGAGTGAGATGCCAGCTCCTTTCATTCAGTCAGTAGCTTCAAACATTTCTGGACGTTTTTCAATGGCAAAAATCAATGAATATTGTAAATGCACAAACAGTAATTTCTCCGCATTGCAAGGTGCAATTCTGAAATTTTTTGCTTTTTCCTGCTCCTCTTAGCATGATAAAGAAGATTCAAAGAGAGTGAGATGCCAGCTCCTTTCATTCAGTCAGTACCTTCAATCATTTCTGGACGTTTTTCAATGGCAAAAATCAATGAATATTGTAAATGCACAAACAGTAATTTCTCCGCATTGCAAGGTGCAATTCTGAAATTTTTTGCTTTTTCCCGCTCCTCTTAGCATGATAAAGAAGATTCAAAGAGAGTGAGGTGCCAGCTCCTTTCATTCAGTCAGTAGCTTCAAACATTTCTGGTATATGAATAACATGTTTTTCAATGGCAAAAATCAATGAATATTGTAAATGCACAAACAGTAATTTCTCCGCATTGCAAGGTGCACTTCTGAAATTTTTTGATTTTTCCTGCTCCTCTTAGCATGATAAAGAAGATTCAAAGAGAGTGAGATGCCAGCTCCTTTCATTCAGTCAGTAGCTTCAATCATTTCTGGACGTTTTTCAATGGCAAAAATCAATGAATATTGTAAATGCACAAACAGTAATTTCTCCGCATTGCAAGGTGCAATTCTGAAATTTTTTGCTTTTTCCTGCTCCTCTTAGCATGATAAAGAAGATTCAAAGAGAGTGAGATGCCAGCTCCTTTCATTCAGTCAGTAGCTTCAAACATTTCTGGTATATGAATAACATGATGTTTTTCAATGGCAAAAATCAATGAATATTGTAAATGCACAAACAGTAATTTCTCCGCATTGCAAGGTGCAATTCTGAAATTTTTTGCTTTTTCCTGCTCCTCTTAGCATGATAAAGAAGATTCAAAGAGAGTGAGATGCCAGCTCCTTTCATTCAGTCAGTAGCTTCAAACATTTCTGGTATATGAATAACATGATGTTTTTCAATGGCAAAAATCAATGAATATTGTAAATGCACAAACAGTAATTTCTCCGCATTGCAAGGTGCAAGTCTGAAATTTTTTGCTTTTTCCTGCTCCTCTTAGCATGATAAAGAAGATTCAAAGAGAGTGAGATGCCAGCTACTTTCATTCAGTCAGTAGCTTCAATCATTTCTGGACATTTTTCAATGGTAAAAATCAATGAATATTGTAAATGCACAAACAGTAATTTCTCCACATTGCAAGGTGCAATTCTGAAATTTTTTGCTTTTTCCTGCTCCTCTTAGCATGATAAAGAAGATTCAAAGAGAGTGAGATGCCAGCTCCTTTCATTCAGTCAGTAGCTTCAAACATTTCTGGTATATGAATAACATGATGTTTTTCAATGGCAAAAATCAATGAATATTGTAAATGCACAAACAGTAATTTCTCCGCATTGCAAGGTGCAATTCTGAAATTTTTTGCTTTTTCCTGCTCCTCTTAGCATGATAAAGAAGATTCAAAGAGAGTGAGATGCCAGCTCCTTTCATTCAGTCAGTAGCTTCAATCATTTCTGGATGTTTTTCAATGGCAAAAATCAATGAATATTGTAAATGCACAAACTGTAATTTCTCCGCATTGCAAGGTGCAATTCTGAAATTTTTTGCTTTTTCCTGCTCCTCTTAGCATGATAAAGAAGATTCAAAGAGAGTGAGATGCCAGCTCCTTTCATTCAGTCAGTAGCTTCAAACATTTCTGGTATATGAATAACATGTTTTTCAATGGCAAAAATCAATGAATATTGTAAATGCACAAACAGTAATTTCTCCGCATTGCAAGGTGCAATTCTGAAATTTTTTGCTTTTTCCCGCTCCTCTTAGCATGATAAAGAAGATTCAAAGAGAGTGAGGTGCCAGCTCCTTTCATTCAGTCAGTAGCTTCAAACATTTCTGGTATATGAATAACATGTTTTTCAATGGCAAAAATCAATGAATATTGTAAATGCACAAACAGTAATTTCTCCGCATTGCAAGGTGCAATTCTGAAATTTTTTGATTTTTCCTGCTCCTCTTAGCATGATAAAGAAGATTCAAAGAGAGTGAGATGCCAGCTCCTTTCATTCAGTCAGTAGCTTTAAACATTTCTGGTATATGAATAACATGATGTTTTTCAATGGCAAAAATCAATGAATATTGTAAATGCACAAACAGTAATTTCTCCGCATTGCAAGGTGCAATTCTGAAATTTTTTGCTTTTTCCTGCTCCTCTTAGCATGATAAAGAAGATTCAAAGAGAGTGAGATGCCAGCTCCTTTCATTCAGTCAGTAGCTTCAAACATTTCTGGTATATGAATAACATGATGTTTTTCAATGGCAAAAATCAATGAATATTGTAAATGCACAAACAGTAATTTCTCCGCATTGCAAGGTGCAAGTCTGAAATTTTTTGCTTTTTCCTGCTCCTCTTAGCATGATAAAGAAGATTCAAAGAGAGTGAGATGCCAGCTACTTTCATTCAGTCAGTAGCTTCAATCATTTCTGGACGTTTTTCAATGGTAAAAATCAATGAATATTGTAAATGCACAAACAGTAATTTCTCCACATTGCAAGGTGCAATTCTGAAATTTTTTGCTTTTTCCTGCTCCTCTTAGCATGATAAAGAAGATTCAAAGAGAGTGAGATGCCAGCTCCTTTCATTCAGTCAGTAGCTTCAAACATTTCTGGTATATGAATAACATGATGTTTTTCAATGGCAAAAATCAATGAATATTGTAAATGCACAAACAGTAATTTCTCCGCATTGCAAGGTGCAATTCTGAAATTTTTTGCTTTTTCCTGCTCCTCTTAGCATGATAAAGAAGATTCAAAGAGAGTGAGATGCCAGCTCCTTTCATTCAGTCAGTAGCTTCAATCATTTCTGGATGTTTTTCAATGGCAAAAATCAATGAATATTGTAAATGCACAAACTGTAATTTCTCCGCATTGCAAGGTGCAATTCTGAAATTTTTTGCTTTTTCCTGCTCCTCTTAGCATGATAAAGAAGATTCAAAGAGAGTGAGATGCCAGCTCCTTTCATTCAGTTAGTAGCTTCAATCATTTCTGGACGTTTTTCAGTGGCAAAAATCAATGAATATTGTAAATGCACAAACAGTAATTTCTCCGCATTGCAAGGTGCAATTCTGAAATTTTTTGCTTTTTCCTGCTCCTCTTAGCATGATAAAGAAGATTCAAAGAGAGTGAGATGCCAGCTCCTTTCATTCAGTCAGTACCTTCAATCATTTCTGGACGTTTTTCAATGGCAAAAATCAATGAATATTGTAAATGCACAAACAGTAATTTCTCCGCATTGCAAGGTGCAATTCTGAAATTTTTTGCTTTTTCCCGCTCCTCTTAGCATGATAAAGAAGATTCAAAGAGAGTGAGGTGCCAGCTCCTTTCATTCAGTCAGTAGCTTCAAACATTTCTGGTATATGAATAACATGTTTTTCAATGGCAAAAATCAATGAATATTGTAAATGCACAAACAGTAATTTCTCCGCATTGCAAGGTGCAATTCTGAAATTTTTTGATTTTTCCTGCTCCTCTTAGCATGATAAAGAAGATTCAAAGAGAGTGAGATGCCAGCTCCTTTCATTCAGTCAGTAGCTTCAATCATTTGTGGACGTTTTTCAATGGCAAAAATCAATGAATATTGTAAATGCACAAACAGTAATTTCTCCGCATTGCAAGGTGCAATTCTGAAATTTTTTGCTTTTTCCTGCTCCTCTTAGCATGATAAAGAAGATTCAAAGAGAGTGAGATGCCAGCTCCTTTCATTCAGTCAGTAGCTTCAAACATTTCTGGTATATGAATAACATGATGTTTTTCAATGGCAAAAATCAATGAATATTGTAAATGCACAAACAGTAATTTCTCCGCATTGCAAGGTGCAAGTCTGAAATTTTTTGCTTTTTCCTGCTCCTCTTAGCATGATAAAGAAGATTCAAAGAGAGTGAGATGCCAGTTACTTTCATTCAGTCAGTAGCTTCAATCATTTCTGGACGTTTTTCAATGGTAAAAATCAATGAATATTGTAAATGCACAAACAGTAATTTCTACACATTGCAAGGTGCAATTCTGAAATTTTTTGCTTTTTCCTGCTCCTCTTAGCATGATAAAGAAGATTCAAAGAGAGTGAGATGCCAGCTCCTTTCATTCAGTCAGTAGCTTCAAACATTTCTGGTATATGAATAACATGATGTTTTTCAATGGCAAAAATCAATGAATATTGTAAATGCACAAACAGTAATTTCTCCGCATTGCAAGGTGCAATTCTGAAATTTTTTGCTTTTTCCTGCTCCTCTTAGCATGATAAAGAAGATTCAAAGAGAGTGAGATGCCAGCTCCTTTCATTCAGTCAGTAGCTTCAAACATTTCTGGTATATGAATAACATGATGTTTTTCAATGACAAAAATCAATGAATATTGTAAATGCACAAAAAGTAATTTCTCCGCATTGCAAGGTGCAATTCTGAAATGTTTTGCTTTTTCCTGCTCCTCTTAGCATGATAAAGAAGATTCAAAGAGTGTGAGATGCCAGCTCCTTTCATTCAGTCAGTAGCTTCAATCATTTCTGGATGTTTTTCAATGGCAAAAATCAATGAATATTGTAAATGCACAAACAGTAATTTCTCCGCATTGCAAGGTGCAATTCTGAAATTTTTTGCTTTTTCCTGCTCCTCTTAGCATGATAAAGGAGATTCAAAGAGAGTGAGATGTCAGCTCCTTTCATTCAGTCAGTAGCTTCAAACATTTCTGGTATATGAATAACATGATGTTTTTCAATGGCAAAAATCAATGAATATTGTAAATGCACAAACAGTAATTTCTCCGCATTGCAAGGTGCAATTCTGAAATTTTTTGCTTTTTCCTGCTCCTCTTAGCATGATAAAGAAGATTCAAAGAGAGTGAGATGCCAGCTCCTTTCATTCAGTCAGTAGCTTCAATCATTTCTGGATGTTTTTCAATGGCAAAAATCAATGAATATTGTAAATGCACAAACAGTAATTTCTCCGCATTGCAAGGTGCAATTCTGAAATTTTTTGCTTTTTCCTGCTCCTCTTAGCATGATAAAGAAGATTCAAAGAGAGTGAGATGCCAGCTCCTTTCGTTCAGTCAGTAGCTTCAATCATTTCTGGACGTTTTTCAATGGCAAAAATCATTGAATATTATAAATGCACAAACAGTAATTTCTCCGCATTGCAAGGTGCAATTCTGAAATTTTTTACTTTTTCCTGCTCCTCTTAGCATGATAAAGAAGATTCAAAGAGAGTGAGATGCCAGCTCCTTTCATTCAGTCAGTAGCTTCAATCATTTCTGGTATATGAATAACATGATGTTTTTCAATGGCAAAAATCAATGAATATTGTAAATGCACAAACAGTAATTTCTCCGCATTGCAAGGTGCAATTCTGAAATTTTTTGCTTTTTCCTGCTCCTCTTAGCATGATAAAGAAGATTCAAAGAGAGTGAGATGCCAGCTCCTTTCATTCAGTCAGTAGCTTCAATCATTTCTGGACGTTTTTCAATGGCAAAAATCAATTATATTGTAAATGCACAAACTGTAATTTCTCCGCATTGCAAGGTGCAATTGTGAAATTTTTTGCTTTTTCCTGCTCCTCTTAGCATGATAAACAAGATTCAAAGAGAGTGAGATGCCAGTTCCTTTCATTCAGTCAGTAGCTTCAATCATTTCTGGATGTTTTTCAATGGCAAAAATCAATGAATATTGTAAATGCACAAACAGTAATTTCTCCGCATTGCAAGGTGCAATTCTGAAATTTTTTGCTTTTTCCTGCTCCTCTTAGCATGATAAAGAAGATTCAAAGAGAGTGAGATGCCAGCTCCTTTCATTCAGTCAGTAGCTTCAATCATTTCTGGACGTTTTTCAATGGCAAAAATCAATGAATATTGTAAATTCACAAACAGTAATTTCTCCGCATTGCAAGGTGCAATTCTGAAATTTTTTGCTTTTTCCTGCTCCTCTTAGCATGATAAAGAAGATTCAAAGAGAGTGAGATGCCAGCTCCTTTCATTCAGTCAGTAGCTTCAAACATTTCTGGTATATGAATAACATGATGTTTTTCAATGGAAAAAATCAATGAATATTGTAAATGCACAAACAGTAATTTCTCCGCATTGCAAGGTGCAATTCTGAAATTTTTTGCTTTTTCCTGCTCCTCTTAGCATGATAAAGAAGATTCAAAGAGAGTGAGATGCCAGCTCCTTTCGTTCAGTCAGTAGCTTCAATCATTTCTGGACGTTTTTCAATGGCAAAAATCATTGAATATTATAAATGCACAAACAGTAATTTCTCCGCATTGCAAGGTGCAATTCTGAAATTTTTTACTTTTTCCTGCTCCTCTTAGCATGATAAAGAAGATTCAAAGAGAGTGAGATGCCAGCTCCTTTCATTCAGTCAGTAGCTTCAATCATTTCTGGTATATGAATAACATGATGTTTTTCAATGGCAAAAATCAATGAATATTGTAAATGCACAAACAGTAATTTCTCCGCATTGCAAGGTGCAATTCTGAAATTTTTTGCTTTTTCCTGCTCCTCTTAGCATGATAAAGAAGATTCAAAGAGAGTGAGATGCCAGCTCCTTTCATTCAGTCAGTAGCTTCAATCATTTCTGGACGTTTTTCAATGGCAAAAATCAATGAATATTGTAAATGCACAAACAGTAATTTCTCCGCATTGCAAGGTGCAATTCTGAAATTTTTTGCTTTTTCCTGCTCCTCTTAGCATGATAAACAAGATTCAAAGAGATTGAGATGCCAGCTCCTTTCATTCAGTCAGTAGCTTCAATCATTTCTGGACGTTTTTCAATGGCAAAAATCAATGAATATTGTAAATGCACAAACAGTAATTTCTCCGCATTGCAAGGTGCAATTCTGAAATTTTTTGCTTTTTCCTGCTCCTCTTAGCATGATAAAGAAGATTCAAAGAGAGTGAGATGCCAGCTCCTTTCATTCAGTCAGTAGCTTCAATCATTTCTGGACGTTTTTCAATGGCAAAAATCAATGAATATTGTAAATGCACAAACAGTAATTTCTCCGCATTGCAAGGTGCAATTCTGAAATTTTTTGCTTTTTCCTGCTCCTCTTAGCATGATAAAGAAGATTCAAAGAGAGTGAGATGCCAGCTCCTTTCATTCAGTCAGTAGCTTCAAACATTTCTGGTATATGAATAACATGATGTTTTTCAATGGCAAAAATCAATGAATATTGTAAATGCACAAACAGTAATTTGTCCGCATTGCAAGGTGCAATTCTGAAATTTTTTGCTTTTTCCTGCTCCTCTTAGCATGATAAAGAAGATTCAAAGAGAGTGAGATGCCAGCTCCTTTCGTTCAGTCAGTAGCTTCAATCATTTCTGGACGTTTTTCAATGGCAAAAATCATTTAATATTATAAATGCACAAACAGTAATTTCTCCGCATTGCAAGGTGCAATTCTGAAATTTTTTACTTTTTCCTGCTCCTCTTAGCATGATAAAGAAGATTCAAAGAGAGTGAGATGCCAGCTCCTTTCATTCAGTCAGTAGCTTCAAACATTTCTGGTATATGAAAAACATGTTTTTCAATGGCAAAAATCAATAAATATTGTAAATGCACAAACAGTAATATCTCCACATTGCAAGGTGCAATTCTGAAATTTTTTGCTTTTTCCTGATAATCCTAGCATGATAAAGAAGATTCAAAGAGAGTGAGATGCCAGCTCCTTTCATTCAGTCAGTAGCTTCAAACATTTCTGGACGTTTTTCAATGGCAAAAATCAATGAATATTGTAAATGCACAAACAGTAATATCTCCACATTGCAAGGTGCAATTCTGAAATTTTTTGCTTTTTCCTGTTAATCCTAGCATGATAAAGAAGATTCAAAGAGAGTGAGATGCCAGCTTCTTTCATTCAGTCAGTAGCTTCAAACATTTCTGGTATATGAAAAACATGTTTTTCAATGGCAAAAATCAATGAATATTGTAAATGCACAAACAGTAATTTCTCCGCATTGCAAGGTGCAATTCTGAAATTTTTTGATTTTTCCTGCTCCTCTTAGCATGATAAAGAAGATTCAAAGAGAGTGAGATGCCAGCTCCTTTCATTCAGTCAGTAGCTTCAATCATTTCTGGACGTTTTTCAATGGCAAAAATCAATGAATATTGTAAATGCACAAACAGTAATTTCTCCGCATTGCAAGGTGCAATTCTGAAATTTTTTGCTTTTTCCTGCTCCTCTTAGCATGATAAAGAAGATTCAAAGAGAGTGAGATCCCAGCTCCTTTCATTCAGTCAGTAGCTTCAAACATTTCTGGTATATGAATAACATGATGTTTTTCAATGGCAAAAATCAATGAATATTGTAAATGCACAAACAGTAATTTCTCCGCATTGCAAGGTGCAATTCTGAAATTTTTTGCTTTTTCCTGCTCCTCTTAGCATGATAAAGAAGATTCAAAGAGAGTGAGATGCCAGCTCCTTTCATTCAGTCAGTAGCTTCAAACATTTCTGGTATATGAATAACATGATGTTTTTCAATGGCAAAAATCAATGAATATTGTAAATGCACAAACAGTAATTTCTCCGCATTGCAAGGTGCAAGTCTGAAATTTTTTGCTTTTTCCTGCTCCTCTTAGCATGATAAAGAAGATTCAAAGAGAGTGAGATGCCAGCTACTTTCATTCAGTCAGTAGCTTCAATCATTTCTGGACGTTTTTCAATGGTAAAAATCAATGAATATTGTAAATGCACAAACAGTAATTTCTCCACATTGCAAGGTGCAATTCTGAAATTTTTTGCTTTTTCCTTCTCCTCTTAGCATGATAAAGAAGATTCAAAGAGAGTGAGATGCCAGCTCCTTTCATTCAGTCAGTAGCTTCAAACATTTCTGGTATATGAATAACATGATGTTTTTCAATGGCAAAAATCAATGAATATTGTAAATGCACAAACAGTAATTTCTCCGCATTGCAAGGTGCAATTCTGAAATTTTTTGCTTTTTCCTGCTCCTCTTAGCATGATAAAGAAGATTCAAAGAGAGTGAGATGCCAGCTCCTTTCATTCAGTCAGTAGCTTCAATCATTTCTGGATGTTTTTCAATGGCAAAAATCAATGAATATTGTAAATGCACAAACTGTAATTTCTCCGCATTGCAAGGTGCAATTCTGAAATTTTTTGCTTTTTCCTGCTCCTCTTAGCATGTTAAAGAAGATTCAAAGAGAGTGAGATGCCAGCTCCTTTCATTCAGTCAGTAGCTTCAATCATTTCTGGACGTTTTTCAGTGGCAAAAATCAATGAATATTGTAAATGCACAAACAGTAATTTCTCCGCATTGCAAGGTGCAATTCTGAAATTTTTTGCTTTTTCCTGCTCCTCTTAGCATGATAAAGAAGATTCAAAGAGAGTGAGATGCCAGCTCCTTTCATTCAGTCAGTACCTTCAATCATTTCTGGACGTTTTTCAATGGCAAAAATCAATGAATATTGTAAATGCACAAACAGTAATTTCTCCGCATTGCAAGGTGCAAGTCTGAAATTTTTTGCTTTTTCCTGCTCCTCTTAGCATGATAAAGAAGATTCAAAGAGAGTGAGATGCCAGCTACTTTCATTCAGTCAGTAGCTTCAATCATTTCTGGACGTTTTTCAATGGTAAAAATCAATGAATATTGTAAATGCACAAACAGTAATTTCTCCACATTGCAAGGTGCAATTCTGAAATTTTTTGCTTTTTCCTGCTCCTCTTAGCATGATAAAGAAGATTCAAAGAGAGTGAGATGCCAGCTCCTTTCATTCAGTCAGTAGCTTCAAACATTTCTGGTATATGAATAACATGATGTTTTTCAATGGCAAAAATCAATGAATATTGTAAATGCACAAACAGTAATTTCTCCGCATTGCAAGGTGCAATTCTGAAATTTTTTGCTTTTTCCTGCTCCTCTTAGCATGACAAAGAAGATTCAAAGAGAGTGAGATGCCAGCTCCTTTCATTCAGTCAGTAGCTTCAATCATTTCTGGATGTTTTTCAATGGCAAAAATCAATGAATATTGTAAATGCACAAACTGTAATTTCTCCGCATTGCAAGGTGCAATTCTGAAATTTTTTGCTTTTTCCTGCTCCTCTTAGCATGATAAAGAAGATTCAAAGAGAGTGAGATGCCAGCTCCTTTCATTCAGTCAGTAGCTTCAATCATTTCTGGACGTTTTTCAATGGCAAAAATCAATGAATATTGTAAATGCACAAACAGTAATTTCTCCGCATTGCAAGGTGCAATTCTGAAATTTTTTGCTTTTTCCTGCTCCTCTTAGCATGATAAAGAAGATTCAAAGAGAGTGAGATGCCAGCTCCTTTCATTCAGTCAGTACCTTCAATCATTTCTGGACGTTTTTCAATGGCAAAAATCAATGAATATTGTAAATGCACAAACAGTAATTTCTCCGCATTGCAAGGTGCAATTCTGAAATTTTTTGCTTTTTCCCGCTCCTCTTAGCATGATAAAGAAGATTCAAAGAGAGTGAGGTGCCAGCTCCTTTCATTCAGTCAGTAGCTTCAAACATTTCTGGTATATGAATAACATGTTTTTCAATGGCAAAAATCAATGAATATTGTAAATGCACAAACAGTAATTTCTCCGCATTGCAAGGGGCACTTCTGAAATTTTTTGATTTTTCCTGCTCCTCTTAGCATGATAAAGAAGATTCAAAGAGAGTGAGATGCCAGCTCCTTTCATTCAGTCAGTAGCTTCAATCATTTCTGGACGTTTTTCAATGGCAAAAATCAATGAATATTGTAAATGCACAAACAGTAATTTCTCCGCATTGCAAGGTGCAATTCTGAAATTTTTTGCTTTTTCCTGCTCCTCTTAGCATGATAAAGAAGATTCAAAGAGAGTGAGATGCCAGCTCCTTTCATTCAGTCAGTAGCTTCAAACATTTCTGGTATATGAATAACATGATGTTTTTCAATGGCAAAAATCAATGAATATTGTAAATGCACAAACAGTAATTTCTCCGCATTGCAAGGTGCAATTCTGAAATTTTTTGCTTTTTCCTGCTCCTCTTAGCATGATAAAGAAGATTCAAAGAGAGTGAGATGCCAGCTCCTTTCATTCAGTCAGTAGCTTCAAACATTTCTGGTATATGAATAACATGATGTTTTTCAATGGCAAAAATCTATGAATATTGTAAATGCACAAACAGTAATTTCTCCGCATTGCAAGGTGCAAGTCTGAAATTTTTTGCTTTTTCCTGCTCCTCTTAGCATGATAAAGAAGATTCAAAGAGAGTGAGATGCCAGCTACTTTCATTCAGTCAGTAGCTTCAATCATTTCTGGACGTTTTTCAATGGTAAAAATCAATGAATATTGTAAATGCACAAACAGTAATTTCTCCACATTGCAAGGTGCAATTCTGAAATTTTTTGCTTTTTCCTGCTCCTCTTAGCATGATAAAGAAGATTCAAAGAGAGTGAGATGCCAGCTCCTTTCATTCAGTCAGTAGCTTCAAACATTTCTGGTATATGAATAACATGATGTTTTTCAATGGCAAAAATCAATGAATATTGTAAATGCACAAACAGTAATTTCTCCGCATTGCAAGGTGCAATTCTGAAATTTTTTGCTTTTTCCTGCTCCTCTTAGCATGATAAAGAAGATTCAAAGAGAGTGAGATGCCAGCTCCTTTCATTCAGTCAGTAGCTTCAAACATTTCTGGTATATGAATAACATGTTTTTCAATGGCAAAAATCAATGAATATTGTAAATGCACAAACAGTAATTTCTCCGCATTGCAAGGTGCAATTCTGAAATTTTTTGCTTTTTCCCGCTCCTCTTAGCATGATAAAGAAGATTCAAAGAGAGTGAGGTGCCAGCTCCTTTCATTCAGTCAGTAGCTTCAAACATTTCTGGTATATGAATAACATGTTTTTCAATGGCAAAAATCAATGAATATTGTAAATGCACAAACAGTAATTTCTCCGCATTGCAATGTGCAATTCTGAAATTTTTTGATTTTTCCTGCTCCTCTTAGCATGATAAAGAAGATTCAAAGAGAGTGACATGCCGGCTCCTTTCATTCAGTCAGTAGCTTCAATCATTTCTGGACGTTTTTCAATGGCAAAAATCAATGAATATTGTAAATGCACAAACAGTAATTTCTCCGCATTGCAAGGTGCAATTCTGAAATTTTTTGCTTTTTCCTGCTCCTCTTAGCATGATAAAGAAGATTCAAAGAGAGTGAGATGCCAGCTCCTTTCATTCAGTCAGTAGCTTTAAACATTTCTGGTATATGAATAACATGATGTTTTTCAATGGCAAAAATCAATGAATATTGTAAATGCACAAACAGTAATTTCTCCGCATTGCAAGGTGCAATTCTGAAATTTTTTGCTTTTTCCTGCTCCTCTTAGCATGATAAAGAAGATTCAAAGAGAGTGAGATGCCAGCTCCTTTCATTCAGTCAGTAGCTTCAAACATTTCTGGTATATGAATAACATGATGTTTTTCAATGGCAAAAATCAATGAATATTGTAAATGCACAAACAGTAATTTGTCCGCATTGCAAGGTGCAATTCTGAAATTTTTTGCTTTTTCCTGCTCCTCTTAGCATGATAAAGAAGATTCAAAGAGAGTGAGATGCCAGCTCCTTTCGTTCAGTCAGTAGCTTCAATCATTTCTGGACGTTTTTCAATGGCAAAAATCATTTAATATTATAAATGCACAAACAGTAATTTCTCCGCATTGCAAGGTGCAATTCTGAAATTTTTTACTTTTTCCTGCTCCTCTTAGCATGATAAAGAAGATTCAAAGAGAGTGAGATGCCAGCTCCTTTCATTCAGTCAGTAGCTTCAAACATTTCTGGTATATGAAAAACATGTTTTTCAATGGCAAAAATCAATGAATATTGTAAATGCACAAACAGTAATATCTCCACATTGCAAGGTGCAATTCTGAAATTTTTTGCTTTTTCCTGATAATCCTAGCATGATAAAGAAGATTCAAAGAGAGTGAGATGCCAGCTCCTTTCATTCAGTCAGTAGCTTCAAACATTTCTGGACGTTTTTCAATGGCAAAAATCAATGAATATTGTAAATGCACAAACAGTAATATCTCCACATTGCAAGGTGCAATTCTGAAATTTTTTGCTTTTTCCTGTTAATCCTAGCATGATAAAGAAGATTCAAAGAGAGTGAGATGCCAGCTTCTTTCATTCAGTCAGTAGCTTCAAACATTTCTGGTATATGAAAAACATGTTTTTCAATGGCAAAAATCAATGAATATTGTAAATGCACAAACAGTAATTTCTCCGCATTGCAAGGTGCAATTCTGAAATTTTTTGATTTTTCCTGCTCCTCTTAGCATGATAAAGAAGATTCAAAGAGAGTGAGATGCCAGCTACTTTCATTCAGTCAGTAGCTTCAATCATTTCTGGACGTTTTTCAATGGTAAAAATCAATGAATATTGTAAATGCACAAACAGTAATTTCTCCACATTGCAAGGTGCAATTCTGAAATTTTTTGCTTTTTCCTGCTCCTCTTAGCATGATAAAGAAGATTCAAAGAGAGTGAGATGCCAGCTCCTTTCATTCAGTCAGTAGCTTCAAACATTTCTGGTATATGAATAACATGATGTTTTTCAATGGCAAAAATCAATGAATATTGTAAATGCACAAACAGTAATTTCTCCGCATTGCAAGGTGCAATTCTGAAATTTTTTGCTTTTTCCTGCTCCTCTTAGCATGATAAAGAAGATTCAAAGAGAGTGAGATGCCAGCTCCTTTCATTCAGTCAGTAGCTTCAATCATTTCTGGATGTTTTTCAATGGCAAAAATCAATGAATATTGTAAATGCACAAACTGTAATTTCTCCGCATTGCAAGGTGCAATTCTGAAATTTTTTGCTTTTTCCTGCTCCTCTTAGCATGTTAAAGAAGATTCAAAGAGAGTGAGATGCCAGCTCCTTTCATTCAGTCAGTAGCTTCAATCATTTCTGGACGTTTTTCAGTGGCAAAAATCAATGAATATTGTAAATGCACAAACAGTAATTTCTCCGCATTGCAAGGTGCAATTCTGAAATTTTTTGCTTTTTCCTGCTCCTCTTAGCATGATAAAGAAGATTCAAAGAGAGTGAGATGCCAGCTCCTTTCATTCAGTCAGTACCTTCAATCATTTCTGGACGTTTTTCAATGGCAAAAATCAATGAATATTGTAAATGCACAAACAGTAATTTCTCCGCATTGCAAGGTGCAAGTCTGAAATTTTTTGCTTTTTCCTGCTCCTCTTAGCATGATAAAGAAGATTCAAAGAGAGTGAGATGCCAGCTACTTTCATTCAGTCAGTAGCTTCAATCATTTCTGGACGTTTTTCAATGGTAAAAATCAATGAATATTGTAAATGCACAAACAGTAATTTCTCCACATTGCAAGGTGCAATTCTGAAATTTTTTGCTTTTTCCTGCTCCTCTTAGCATGATAAAGAAGATTCAAAGAGAGTGAGATGCCAGCTCCTTTCATTCAGTCAGTAGCTTCAAACATTTCTGGTATATGAATAACATGATGTTTTTCAATGGCAAAAATCAATGAATATTGTAAATGCACAAACAGTAATTTCTCCGCATTGCAAGGTGCAATTCTGAAATTTTTTGCTTTTTCCTGCTCCTCTTAGCATGACAAAGAAGATTCAAAGAGAGTGAGATGCCAGCTCCTTTCATTCAGTCAGTAGCTTCAATCATTTCTGGATGTTTTTCAATGGCAAAAATCAATGAATATTGTAAATGCACAAACTGTAATTTCTCCGCATTGCAAGGTGCAATTCTGAAATTTTTTGCTTTTTCCTGCTCCTCTTAGCATGATAAAGAAGATTCAAAGAGAGTGAGATGCCAGCTCCTTTCATTCAGTCAGTAGCTTCAATCATTTCTGGACGTTTTTCAATGGCAAAAATCAATGAATATTGTAAATGCACAAACAGTAATTTCTCCGCATTGCAAGGTGCAATTCTGAAATTTTTTGCTTTTTCCTGCTCCTCTTAGCATGATAAAGAAGATTCAAAGAGAGTGAGATGCCAGCTCCTTTCATTCAGTCAGTACCTTCAATCATTTCTGGACGTTTTTCAATGGCAAAAATCAATGAATATTGTAAATGCACAAACAGTAATTTCTCCGCATTGCAAGGTGCAATTCTGAAATTTTTTGCTTTTTCCCGCTCCTCTTAGCATGATAAAGAAGATTCAAAGAGAGTGAGGTGCCAGCTCCTTTCATTCAGTCAGTAGCTTCAAACATTTCTGGTATATGAATAACATGTTTTTCAATGGCAAAAATCAATGAATATTGTAAATGCACAAACAGTAATTTCTCCGCATTGCAAGGTGCACTTCTGAAATTTTTTGATTTTTCCTGCTCCTCTTAGCATGATAAAGAAGATTCAAAGAGAGTGAGATGCCAGCTCCTTTCATTCAGTCAGTAGCTTCAATCATTTCTGGACGTTTTTCAATGGCAAAAATCAATGAATATTGTAAATGCACAAACAGTAATTTCTCCGCATTGCAAGGTGCAATTCTGAAATTTTTTGCTTTTTCCTGCTCCTCTTAGCATGATAAAGAAGATTCAAAGAGAGTGAGATGCCAGCTCCTTTCATTCAGTCAGTAGCTTCAAACATTTCTGGTATATGAATAACATGATGTTTTTCAATGGCAAAAATCAATGAATATTGTAAATGCACAAACAGTAATTTCTCCGCATTGCAAGGTGCAATTCTGAAATTTTTTGCTTTTTCCTGCTCCTCTTAGCATGATAAAGAAGATTCAAAGAGAGTGAGATGCCAGCTCCTTTCATTCAGTCAGTAGCTTCAAACATTTCTGGTATATGAATAACATGATGTTTTTCAATGGCAAAAATCTATGAATATTGTAAATGCACAAACAGTAATTTCTCCGCATTGCAAGGTGCAAGTCTGAAATTTTTTGCTTTTTCCTGCTCCTCTTAGCATGATAAAGAAGATTCAAAGAGAGTGAGATGCCAGCTACTTTCATTCAGTCAGTAGCTTCAATCATTTCTGGACGTTTTTCAATGGTAAAAATCAATGAATATTGTAAATGCACAAACAGTAATTTCTCCACATTGCAAGGTGCAATTCTGAAATTTTTTGCTTTTTCCTGCTCCTCTTAGCATGATAAAGAAGATTCAAAGAGAGTGAGATGCCAGCTCCTTTCATTCAGTCAGTAGCTTCAAACATTTCTGGTATATGAATAACATGATGTTTTTCAATGGCAAAAATCAATGAATATTGTAAATGCACAAACAGTAATTTCTCCGCATTGCAAGGTGCAATTCTGAAATTTTTTGCTTTTTCCTGCTCCTCTTAGCATGATAAAGAAGATTCAAAGAGAGTGAGATGCCAGCTCCTTTCATTCAGTCAGTAGCTTCAAACATTTCTGGTATATGAATAACATGTTTTTCAATGGCAAAAATCAATGAATATTGTAAATGCACAAACAGTAATTTCTCCGCATTGCAAGGTGCAATTCTGAAATTTTTTGCTTTTTCCCGCTCCTCTTAGCATGATAAAGAAGATTCAAAGAGAGTGAGGTGCCAGCTCCTTTCATTCAGTCAGTAGCTTCAAACATTTCTGGTATATGAATAACATGTTTTTCAATGGCAAAAATCAATGAATATTGTAAATGCACAAACAGTAATTTCTCCGCATTGCAATGTGCAATTCTGAAATTTTTTGATTTTTCCTGCTCCTCTTAGCATGATAAAGAAGATTCAAAGAGAGTGAGATGCCGGCTCCTTTCATTCAGTCAGTAGCTTCAATCATTTCTGGACGTTTTTCAATGGCAAAAATCAATGAATATTGTAAATGCACAAACAGTAATTTCTCCGCATTGCAAGGTGCAATTCTGAAATTTTTTGCTTTTTCCTGCTCCTCTTAGCATGATAAAGAAGATTCAAAGAGAGTGAGATGCCAGCTCCTTTCATTCAGTCAGTAGCTTTAAACATTTCTGGTATATGAATAACATGATGTTTTTCAATGGCAAAAATCAATGAATATTGTAAATGCACAAACAGTAATTTCTCCGCATTGCAAGGTGCAATTCTGAAATTTTTTGCTTTTTCCTGCTCCTCTTAGCATGATAAAGAAGATTCAAAGAGAGTGAGATGCCAGCTCCTTTCATTCAGTCAGTAGCTTCAAACATTTCTGGTATATGAATAACATGATGTTTTTCAATGGCAAAAATCAATGAATATTGTAAATGCACAAACAGTAATTTCTCCGCATTGCAAGGTGCAAGTCTGAAATTTTTTGCTTTTTCCTGCTCCTCTTAGCATGATAAAGAAGATTCAAAGAGAGTGAGATGCCAGCTACTTTCATTCAGTCAGTAGCTTCAATCATTTCTGGACGTTTTTCAATGGTAAAAATCAATGAATATTGTAAATGCACAAACAATAATTTCTCCACATTGCAAGGTGCAATTCTGAAATTTTTTGCTTTTTCCTGCTCCTCTTAGCATGATAAAGAAGATTCAAAGAGAGTGAGATGCCAGCTCCTTTCATTCAGTCAGTAGCTTCAAACATTTCTGGTATATGAATAACATGATGTTTTTCAATGGCAAAAATCAATGAATATTGTAAATGCACAAACAGTAATTTCTCCGCATTGCAAGGTGCAATTCTGAAATTTTTTGCTTTTTCCTGCTCCTCTTAGCATGATAAAGAAGATTCAAAGAGAGTGAGATGCCAGCTCCTTTCATTCAGTCAGTAGCTTCAATCATTTCTGGATGTTTTTCAATGGCAAAAATCAATGAATATTGTAAATGCACAAACTGTAATTTCTCCGCATTGCAAGGTGCAATTCTGAAATTTTTTGCTTTTTCCTGCTCCTCTTAGCATGATAAAGAAGATTCAAAGAGAGTGAGATGCCAGCTCCTTTCATTCAGTTAGTAGCTTCAATCATTTCTGGACGTTTTTCAGTGGCAAAAATCAATGAATATTGTAAATGCACAAACAGTAATTTCTCCGCATTGCAAGGTGCAATTCTGAAATTTTTTGCTTTTTCCTGCTCCTCTTAGCATGATAAAGAAGATTCAAAGAGAGTGAGATGCCAGCTCCTTTCATTCAGTCAGTACCTTCAATCATTTCTGGACGTTTTTCAATGGCAAAAATCAATGAATATTGTAAATGCACAAACAGTAATTTCTCCGCATTGCAAGGTGCAATTCTGAAATTTTTTGCTTTTTCCCGCTCCTCTTAGCATGATAAAGAAGATTCAAAGAGAGTGAGGTGCCAGCTCCTTTCATTCAGTCAGTAGCTTCAAACATTTCTGGTATATGAATAACATGTTTTTCAATGGCAAAAATCAATGAATATTGTAAATGCACAAACAGTAATTTCTCCGCATTGCAAGGTGCAATTCTGAAATTTTTTGATTTTTCCTGCTCCTCTTAGCATGATAAAGAAGATTCAAAGAGAGTGAGATGCCAGCTCCTTTCATTCAGTCAGTAGCTTCAATCATTTCTGGACGTTTTTCAATGGCAAAAATCAATGAATATTGTAAATGCACAAACAGTAATTTCTCCGCATTGCAAGGTGCAATTCTGAAATTTTTTGCTTTTTCCTGCTCCTCTTAGCATGATAAAGAAGATTCAAAGAGAGTGAGATGCCAGCTCCTTTCATTCAGTCAGTAGCTTCAAACATTTCTGGTATATGAATAACATGATGTTTTTCAATGGCAAAAATCAATGAATATTGTAAATGCACAAACAGTAATTTCTCCGCATTGCAAGGTGCAAGTCTGAAATTTTTTGCTTTTTCCTGCTCCTCTTAGCATGATAAAGAAGATTCAAAGAGAGTGAGATGCCAGTTACTTTCATTCAGTCAGTAGCTTCAATCATTTCTGGACGTTTTTCAATGGTAAAAATCAATGAATATTGTAAATGCACAAACAGTAATTTCTCCACATTGCAAGGTGCAATTCTGAAATTTTTTGCTTTTTCCTGCTCCTCTTAGCATGATAAAGAAGATTCAAAGAGAGTGAGATGCCAGCTCCTTTCATTCAGTCAGTAGCTTCAAACATTTCTGGTATATGAATAACATGATGTTTTTCAATGGCAAAAATCAATGAATATTGTAAATGCACAAACAGTAATTTCTCCGCATTGCAAGGTGCAATTCTGAAATTTTTTGCTTTTTCCTGCTCCTCTTAGCATGATAAAGGAGATTCAAAGAGAGTGAGATGTCAGCTCCTTTCATTCAGTCAGTAGCTTCAAACATTTCTGGTATATGAATAACATGATGTTTTTCAATGGCAAAAATCAATGAATATTGTAAATGCACAAACAGTAATTTCTCCGCATTGCAAGGTGCAATTCTGAAATTTTTTGCTTTTTCCTGCTCCTCTTAGCATGATAAAGAAGATTCAAAGAGAGTGAGATGCCAGCTCCTTTCATTCAGTCAGTAGCTTCAATCATTTCTGGATGTTTTTCAATGGCAAAAATCAATGAATATTGTAAATGCACAAACAGTAATTTCTCCGCATTGCAAGGTGCAATTCTGAAATTTTTTGCTTTTTCCTGCTCCTCTTAGCATGATAAAGAAGATTCAAAGAGAGTGAGATGCCAGCTCCTTTCGTTCAGTCAGTAGCTTCAATCATTTCTGGACGTTTTTCAATGGCAAAAATCATTGAATATTATAAATGCACAAACAGTAATTTCTCCGCATTGCAAGGTGCAATTCTGAAATTTTTTACTTTTTCCTGCTCCTCTTAGCATGATAAAGAAGATTCAAAGAGAGTGAGATGCCAGCTCCTTTCATTCAGTCAGTAGCTTCAATCATTTCTGGTATATGAATAACATGATGTTTTTCAATGGCAAAAATCAATGAATATTGTAAATGCACAAACAGTAATTTCTCCGCATTGCAAGGTGCAATTCTGAAATTTTTTGCTTTTTCCTGCTCCTCTTAGCATGATAAAGAAGATTCAAAGAGAGTGAGATGCCAGCTCCTTTCATTCAGTCAGTAGCTTCAATCATTTCTGGACGTTTTTCAATGGCAAAAATCAATGAATATTGTAAATGCACAAACTGTAATTTCTCCGCATTGCAAGGTGCAATTGTGAAATTTTTTGCTTTTTCCTGCTCCTCTTAGCATGATAAACAAGATTCAAAGAGAGTGAGATGCCAGTTCCTTTCATTCAGTCAGTAGCTTCAATCATTTCTGGATGTTTTTCAATGGCAAAAATCAATGAATATTGTAAATGCACAAACAGTAATTTCTCCGCATTGCAAGGTGCAATTCTGAAATTTTTTGCTTTTTCCTGCTCCTCTTAGCATGATAAAGAAGATTCAAAGAGAGTGAGATGCCAGCTCCTTTCATTCAGTCAGTAGCTTCAATCATTTCTGGACGTTTTTCAATGGCAAAAATCAATGAATATTGTAAATTCACAAACAGTAATTTCTCCGCATTGCAAGGTGCAATTCTGAAATTTTTTGCTTTTTCCTGCTCCTCTTAGCATGATAAAGAAGATTCAAAGAGAGTGAGATGCCAGCTCCTTTCATTCAGTCAGTAGCTTCAAACATTTCTGGTATATGAATAACATGATGTTTTTCAATGGCAAAAATCAATGAATATTGTAAATGCACAAACAGTAATTTCTCCGCATTGCAAGGTGCAATTCTGAAATTTTTTGCTTTTTCCTGCTCCTCTTAGCATGATAAAGAAGATTCAAAGAGAGTGAGATGCCAGCTCCTTTCGTTCAGTCAGTAGCTTCAATCATTTCTGGACGTTTTTCAATGGCAAAAATCATTGAATATTATAAATGCACAAACAGTAATTTCTCCGCATTGCAAGGTGCAATTCTGAAATTTTTTACTTTTTCCTGCTCCTCTTAGCATGATAAAGAAGATTCAAAGAGAGTGAGATGCCAGCTCCTTTCATTCAGTCAGTAGCTTCAATCATTTCTGGTATATGAATAACATGATGTTTTTCAATGGCAAAAATCAATGAATATTGTAAATGCACAAACAGTAATTTCTCCGCATTGCAAGGTGCAATTCTGAAATTTTTTGCTTTTTCCTGCTCCTCTTAGCATGATAAAGAAGATTCAAAGAGAGTGAGATGCCAGCTCCTTTCATTCAGTCAGTAGCTTCAATCATTTCTGGACGTTTTTCAATGGCAAAAATCAATGAATATTGTAAATGCACAAACAGTAATTTCTCCGCATTGCAAGGTGCAATTCTGAAATTTTTTGCTTTTTCCTGCTCCTCTTAGCATGATAAACAAGATTCAAAGAGAGTGAGATGCCAGCTCCTTTCATTCAGTCAGTAGCTTCAATCATTTCTGGACGTTTTTCAATGGCAAAAATCAATGAATATTGTAAATGCACAAACAGTAATTTCTCCGCATTGCAAGGTGCAATTCTGAAATTTTTTGCTTTTTCTTGCTCCTCTTAGCATGATAAAGAAGATTCAAAGAGAGTGAGATGCCAGCTCCTTTCATTCAGTCAGTAGCTTCAATCATTTCTGGACGTTTTTCAATGGCAAAAATCAATGAATATTGTAAATGCACAAACAGTAATTTCTCCGCATTGCAAGGTGCAATTCTGAAATTTTTTGCTTTTTCCTGCTCCTCTTAGCATGATAAAGAAGATTCAAAGAGAGTGAGATGCCAGCTCCTTTCATTCAGTCAGTAGCTTCAAACATTTCTGGTATATGAATAACATGATGTTTTTCAATGGCAAAAATCAATGAATATTGTAAATGCACAAACAGTAATTTGTCCGCATTGCAAGGTGCAATTCTGAAATTTTTTGCTTTTTCCTGCTCCTCTTAGCATGATAAAGAAGATTCAAAGAGAGTGAGATGCCAGCTCCTTTCGTTCAGTCAGTAGCTTCAATCATTTCTGGACGTTTTTCAATGGCAAAAATCATTTAATATTATAAATGCACAAACAGTAATTTCTCCGCATTGCAAGGTGCAATTCTGAAATTTTTTACTTTTTCCTGCTCCTCTTAGCATGATAAAGAAGATTCAAAGAGAGTGAGATGCCAGCTCCTTTCATTCAGTCAGTAGCTTCAAACATTTCTGGTATATGAAAAACATGTTTTTCAATGGCAAAAATCAATGAATATTGTAAATGCACAAACAGTAATATCTCCACATTGCAAGGTGCAATTCTGAAATTTTTTGCTTTTTCCTGATAATCCTAGCATGATAAAGAAGATTCAAAGAGAGTGAGATGCCAGCTCCTTTCATTCAGTCAGTAGCTTCAAACATTTCTGGACGTTTTTCAATGGCAAAAATCAATGAATATTGTAAATGCACAAACAGTAATATCTCCACATTGCAAGGTGCAATTCTGAAATTTTTTGCTTTTTCCTGTTAATCCTAGCATGATAAAGAAGATTCAAAGAGAGTGAGATGCCAGCTTCTTTCATTCAGTCAGTAGCTTCAAACATTTCTGGTATATGAAAAACATGTTTTTCAATGGCAAAAATCAATGAATATTGTAAATGCACAAACAGTAATATCTCCACATTGCAAGGTGCAATTCTGAAATTTTTTGCTTTTTCCTGCTAATCCTAGCATGATAAAGAAGATTCAAAGAGAGTGAGATGCCAGCTCCTTTCATTCAGTCAGTAGCTTCAAACATTTCTGGTATATGAAAAACATGTTTTTCAATGGTAAAAATCAATGAATATTGTAAATGCACAAACAGTAATATCTCCACATTGCAAGGTGCAATTCTGAAATTTTTTGCTTTTTCCTGCTAATCCTAGCATGATAAAGAAGATTCAAAGAGAGTGAGATGCCAGCTGCTTTCATTCAGTCAGTAGCTTCAAACATTTCTGGTATATGAAAAACATGTTTTTCAATGGCAAAAATCAATGAATATTGTAAATGCACAAACAGTAATATCTCCACATTGCAAGGTGCAATTCTGAAATTTTTAGCTTTTTCCTGTTAATCCTAGCATGATAAAGAAGATTCAAAGAGAGTGAGATGCCAGCTCCTTTCAGTCAGTAGCTTCAAACATTTCTGGACGTTTTTCAATGGCAAAAATCAATGAATATTGTAAATGCACAAACAGTAATATCTCCACATTGCAAGGTGCAATTCTGAAATTTTTTGCTTTTTCCTGTTAATCCTAGCATGATAAAGAAGATTCAAAGAGAGTGAGATGCCAGCTCCTTTCATTCAGTCAGTAGCTTCAAACATTTCTGGTATATGAAAAACATGTTTTTCAATGGCAAAAATCAATGAATATTGTAAATGCACAAACAGTAATATCTCCACATTGCAAGGTGCAATTCTGAAATTTTTTGCTTTTTCCTGTTAATCCTAGCATGATAAAGAAGATTCAAAGAGAGTGAGATGCCAGCTCCTTTCATTCAGTCAGTAGCTTCAAACATTTCTGGTATATGAAAAACATGTTTTTCAATGGCAAAAATCAATGAATATTGTAAATGCACAAACAGTAATATCTCCACATTGCAAGGTGCAATTCTGAAATTTTTTGCTTTTTCCTGCTAATCCTAGCATGATAAAGAAGATTCAAAGAGAGTGAGATGCCAGCTCCTTTCATTCAGTCAGTAGCTTCAAACATTTCTGGTATATGAAAAACATGTTTTTCAATGGCAAAAATCAATGAATATTGTAAATGCACAAACAGTAATATCTCCACATTGCAAGGTGCAATTCTGAAATTTTTTGCTTTTTCCTGCTAATCCTAGCATGATAAAGAAGATTCAAAGAGAGTGAGATGCCAGCTCCTTTCATTCAGTCAGTAGCTTCAAACATTTCTGGTATATGAAAAACATGTTTTTCAATGGCAAAAATCAATGAATATTGTAAATGCACAAACAGTAATATCTCCACATTGCAAGGTGCAATTCTGAAATTTTTAGCTTTTTCCTGTTAATCCTAGCATGATAAAGAAGATTCAAAGAGAGTGAGATGCCAGCTCCTTTCATTCAGTCAGTAGCTTCAAACATTTCTGGACGTTTTTCAATGGCAAAAATCAATGAATATTGTAAATGCACAAACAGTAATATCTCCACATTGCAAGGTGCAATTCTGAAATTTTTTGCTTTTTCCTGTTAATCCTAGCATGATAAAGAAGATTCAAAGAGAGTGAGATGCCAGCTCCTTTCATTCAGTCAGTAGCTTCAAACATTTCTGGTATATGAAAAACATGTTTTTCAATGGCAAAAATCAGTGAATATTGTAAATGCACAAACAGTAATATCTCCACATTGCAAGGTGCAATTCTGAAATTTTTTGCTTTTTCCTGCTAATCCTAGCATGATAAAGAAGATTCAAAGAGAGTGAGATGCCAGCTCCTTTCATTCAGTCAGTAGCTTCAAACATTTCTGGACGTTTTTCAATGGCAAAAATCAATGAATATTGTAAATGCACAAACAGTAATATCTCCACATTGCAAGGTGCAATTCTGAAATTTTTTGCTTTTTCCTGTTAATCCTAGCATGATAAAGAAGATTCAAAGAGAGTGAGATGCCAGCTCCTTTCATTCAGTCAGTAGCTTCAAACATTTCTGGTATATGAAAAACATGTTTTTCAATGGCAAAAATCAATGAATATTGTAAATGCACAAACAGTAATATCTCCACATTGCAAGGTGCAATTCTGAAATTTTTTGCTTTTTCCTGTTAATCCTAGCATGATAAAGAAGATTCAGAGTGAGATGCCAGCTCCTTTCATTCAGTCAGTAGCTTCAAACATTTCTGGTATATGAAAAACATGTTTTTCAATGGCAAAAATCAATGAATATTGTAAATGCACAAACAGTAATATCTCCACATTGCAAGGTGCAATTCTGAAATTTTTTGCTTTTTCCTGCTAATCCTAGCATGATAAAGAAGATTCAAAGAGAGTGAGATGCCAGCTCCTTTCATTCAGTCAGTAGCTTCAAACATTTCTGGACGTTTTTCAATGGCAAAAATCAATGAATATTGTAAATGCACAAACAGTAATATCTCCACATTGCAAGGTGCAATTCTGAAATTTTTTGCTTTTTCCTGTTAATCCTAGCATGATAAAGAAGATTCAAAGAGAGTGAGATGCCAGCTCCTTTCATTCAGTCAGTAGCTTCAAACATTTCTGGAATATGAAAAACATGTTTTTCAATGGCAAAAATCAATGAATATTGTAAATGCACAAACAGTAATATCTCCACATTGCAAGGTGCAATTCTGAAATTTTTTGATTTTTCCTGTTAATCCTAGCATGATAAAGAAGATTCAAAGAGAGTGAGATGCCAGCTCCTTTCATTCAGTCAGTAGCTTCAAACATTTCTAGTATATGAAAAACATGTTTTTCAATGGCAAAAATCAATGAATATTGTAAATGCACAAACAGTAATATCTCCACATTGCAAGGTGCAATTCTGAAATTTTTTGCTTTTTCCTGCTAATCCTAGCATGATAAAGAAGATTCAAAGAGAGTGAGATGCCAGCTCCTTTCATTCAGTCAGTAGCTTCAAACATTTCTGGTATATGAAAAACATGTTTTTCAATGGCAAAAATCAATGAATATTGTAAATGCACAAACAGTAATATCTCCACATTGCAAGGTGCAATTCTGAAATTTTTTGCTTTTTCCTGCTAATCCTAGCATGATAAAGAAGATTCAAAGAGAGTGAGATGCCAGCTCCTTTCATTCAGTCAGTAGCTTCAAACATTTCTGGACGTTTTTCAATGGCAAAAATCAATGAATATTGTAAATGCACAAACAGTAATATCTCCACATTGCAAGGTGCAATTCTGAAATTTTTTGCTTTTTCCTGTTAATCCTAGCATGATAAAGAAGATTCAAAGAGAGTGAGATGCCAGCTCCTTTCATTCAGTCAGTAGCTTCAAACATTTCTGGTATATGAAAAACATGTTTTTCAATGGCAAAAATCAATGAATATTGTAAATGCACAAACAGTAATATCTCCACATTGCAAGGTGCAATTCTGAAATTTTTTGCTTTTTCCTGTTAATCCTAGCATGATAAAGAAGATTCAAAGAGAGTGAGATGCCAGCTCCTTTCATTCAGTCAGTAGCTTCAAACATTTCTGGTATATGAAAAACATGTTTTTCAATGGCAAAAATCAATGAATATTGTAAATGCACAAACAGTAATATCTCCACATTGCAAGGTGCAATTCTGAAATTTTTTGCTTTTTCCTGCTAATCCTAGCATGATAAAGAAGATTCAAAGAGAGTGAGATGCCAGCTCCTTTCATTCAGTCAGTAGCTTCAAACATTTCTGGTATATGAAAAACGTTTTTCAATGGCAAAAATCAATGAATATTGTAAATGCACAAACAGTAATATCTCCACATTGCAAGGTGCAATTCTGAATTTTGCTTTTTCCTGCTAATCCTAGCATGATAAAGAAGATTCAAAGAGAGTGAGATGCCAGCTCCTTTCATTCAGTCAGTAGCTTCAAACATTTCTGGACGTTTTTCAATGGCAAAAATCAATGAATATTGTAAATGCACAAACAGTAATATCTCCACATTGCAAGGTGCAATTCTGAAATTTTTTGCTTTTTCCTGTTAATCCTAGCATGATAAAGAAGATTCAAAGAGAGTGAGATGCCAGCTCCTTTCATTCAGTCAGTAGCTTCAAACATTTCTGGAATAAGAAAAACATGTTTTTCAATGGCAAAAATCAATGAATATTGTAAATGCACAAACAGTAATATCTCCACATTGCAAGGTGCAATTCTGAAATTTTTTGATTTTTCCCGTTAATCCTAGCATGATAAAGAAGATTCAAAGAGAGTGAGATGCCAGCTCCTTTCATTCAGTCAGTAGCTTCAAACATTTCTGGTATATGAAAAACATGTTTTTCAATGGCAAAAATCAATGAATATTGTAAATGCACAAACAGTAATATCTCCACATTGCAAGGTGCAATTCTGAAATTTTTTGCTTTTTCCTGCTAATCCTAGCATGATAAAGAAGATTCAAAGAGAGTGAGATGCCAGCTCCTTTCATTCAGTCAGTAGCTTCAAACATTTCTGGTATATGAAAAACATGTTTTTCAATGGCAAAAATCAATGAATATTGTAAATGCACAAACAGTAATATCTCCACATTGCAAGGTGCAATTCTGAAATTTTTTGCTTTTTCCTGCTAATCCTAGCATGATAAAGAAGATTCAAAGAGAGTGAGATGCCAGCTCCTTTCATTCAGTCAGTAGCTTCAAACATTTCTGGACATTTTTCAATGGCAAAAATCAATGAATATTGTAAATGCACAAACAGTAATATCTCCACATTGCAAGGTGCAATTCTGAAATTTTTTGCTTTTTCCTGTTAATCCTGGCATGATAAAGAAGATTCAAAGAGAGTGAGATGCCAGCTCCTTTCATTCAGTCAGTAGCTTCAAACATTTCTGGTATATGAAAAACATGTTTTTCAATGGCAAAAATCAATGAATATTGTAAATGCACAAACAGTAATATCTCCACATTGCACGGTGCAATTCTGAAATTTTTAGCTTTTTCCTGTTAATCCTAGCATGATAAAGAAGATTCAAAGAGAGTGAGATGCCAGCTCCTTTCATTCAGTCAGTAGCTTCAAACATTTCTGGTATATGAAAAACATGTTTTTCAATGGCAAAAATCAATGAATATTGTAAATGCACAAACAGTAATATCTCCACATTGCAAGGTGCAATTCTGAAATTGTTTGCTTTTTCCTGCTAATCCTAGCATGATAAAGAAGATTCAAAGAGTGAGATGCCAGCTCCTTTCATTCAGTCAGTAGCTTCAAACATTTCTGGTATATGAAAAACATGTTTTTCAATGGCAAAAATCAATGAATATTGTAAATGCACAAACAGTAATATCTCCACATTGCAAGGTGCAATTCTGAAATTTTTTGCTTTTTCCTGCAAATCCTAGCATGATAAAGAAGATTCAAAGAGTGAGATGCCAGCTCCTTTCATTCAGTCAGTAGCTTCAAACATTTCTGGTATATGAAAAACATGTTTTTCAATGGCAAAAATCAATGAATATTGTAAATGCACAAACAGTAATATCTCCACATTGCAAGGTGCAATTCTGAAATTGTTTGCTTTTTCCTGCTAATCCTAGCATGATAAAGAAGATTCAAAGAGTGAGATGCCAGCTCCTTTCATTCAGTCAGTAGCTTCAAACATTTCTGGTATATGAAAAACATGTTTTTCAATGGCAAAAATCAATGAATATTGTAAATGCACAAACAGTAATATCTCCACATTGCAAGGTGCAATTCTGAAATTTTTTGCTTTTTCCTGCAAATCCTAGCATGATAAAGAAGATTCAAAGAGTGAGATGCCAGCTCCTTTCATTCAGTCAGTAGCTTCAAACATTTCTGGTATATGAAAAACATGTTTTTCAATGGCAAAAATCAATGAATATTGTAAATGCACAAACAGTAATATCTCCACATTGCAAGGTGCAATTCTGAAATTTTTTGCTTTTTCCTGCAAATCCTAGCATGATAAAGAAGATTCAAAGAGTGAGATGCCAGCTCCTTTCATTCAGTCAGTAGCTTCAAACATTTCTGGTATATGAAAAACATGTTTTTCAATGGCAAAAATCAATGAATATTGTAAATGCACAAACAGTAATATCTCCACATTGCAAGGTGCAATTCTGAAATTTTTTGCTTTTTCCTGCTAATCCTAGCATGATAAAGAAGATTCAAAGAGAGTGAGATGCCAGCTCCTTTCATTCAGTCAGTAGCTTCAAACATTTCTGGACGTTTTTCAATGGCAAAAATCAATGAATATTGTAAATGCACAAACAGTAATATCTCCACATTGCAAGGTGCAATTCTGAAATATTTTGCTTTTTCCTGTTAATCCTAGCATGATAAAGAAGATTCAAAGAGAGTGAGATGCCAGCTCCTTTCATTCAGTCAGTAGCTTCAAACATTTCTGGTATATGAAAAACATGTTTTTCAATGGCAAAAATCAATGAATATTGTAAATGCACAAACAGTAATATCTCCACATTGCAAGGTGCAATTCTGAAATTTTTTGCTTTATCCTGCTAATCCTAGCATGATAAAGAAGATTCAAAGAGAGTGAGATGCAAGCTCCTTTCATTCAGTCAGTAGCTTCAAACATTTCTGGTATATGAAAAACATGTTTTTCAATGGCAAAAATCAATGAATATTGTAAATGCACAAACAGTAATATCTCCACATTGCAAGGTGCAATTCGGAAATTTTTTGCTTTTTCCTGCTAATCCTAGCATGATAAAGAAGATTCAAAGAGAGTGAGATGCCAGCTCTTTTCATTCAGTCAGTAGCTTCAAACATTTCTGGACGTTTTTCAATGGCAAAAATCAATGAATATTGTAAATGCACAAACAGTAATATCTCCACATTGCAAGGTGCAATTCTGAAATTTTTTGCTTTTTCCTGTTAATCCTAGCATGATAAGGAAGATTCAAAGAGAGTGAGATGCCAGCTCCTTTCATTCAGTCAGTAGCTTCAAACATTTCTGGTATATGAAAAACGTTTTTCAATGGCAAAAATCAATGAATATTGTAAATGCACAAACAGTAATATCTCCACATTGCACAAGGTGCAATTCTGAAATTTTTTGCTTTTTCGTTAATCCTAGCATGATAAAGAAGATTCAAAGAGAGTGAGATGCCAGCTCCTTTCATTCAGTCAGTAGCTTCAAACATTTCTGGTATATGAAAAACATGTTTTTCAATGGCAAAAATCAATGAATATTGTAAATGCACAAACAGTAATATCTCCACATTGCAAGGTGCAATTCTGAAATTTTTTGCTTTTTCCTGCTAATCCTAGCATGATAAAGAAGATTCAAAGAGAGTGAGATGCCAGCTCCTTTCATTCAGTCAGTAGCTTCAAACATTTCTGGTATATGAAAAACATGTTTTTCAATGGCAAAAATCAATGAATATTGTAAATGCACAAACAGTAATATCTCCACATTGCACGGTGCAATTCTGAAATTTTTAGCTTTTTCCTGTTAATCCTAGCATGATAAAGAAGATTCAAAGAGAGTGAGATGCCAGCTCCTTTCATTCAGTCAGTAGCTTCAAACATTTCTGGACATTTTTCAATGGCAAAAATCAATGAATATTGTAAATGCACAAACAGTAATATCTCCACATTGCAAGGTGCAATTCTGAAATTTTTTGCTTTTTCCTGTTAATCCTAGCATGATAAAGAAGATTCAAAGAGAGTGAGATGCCAGCTCCTTTCATTCAGTCAGTAGCTTCAAACATTTCTGGTATATGAAAAACATGTTTTTCAATGGCAAAAATCAATGAATATTGTAAATGCACAAACATTAATATCTCCACATTGCAAGGTGCAATTCTGAAATTTTTTGCTTTTTCCTGCTAATCCTAGCATAATAAAGAAGATTCAAAGAGAGTGAGATGCCAGCTCCTTTCATTCAGTCAGTAGCTTCAAACATTTCTGGTATATGAAAAACATGTTTTTCAATGGCAAAAATCAATGAATATTGTAAATGCACAAACAGTAATATCTCCACATTGCACGGTGCAATTCTGAAATTTTTAGCTTTTTCCTGTTAATCCTAGCATGATAAAGAAGATTCAAAGAGAGTGAGATGCCAGCTCCTTTCATTCAGTCAGTAGCTTCAAACATTTCTGGTATATGAAAAACATGTTTTTCAATGGCAAAAATCAATGAATATTGTAAATGCACAAACAGTAATATCTCCACATTGCAAGGTGCAATTCTGAAATTTTTTGCTTTTTCCTGCTAATCCTAGCATGATAAAGAAGATTCAAAGAGAGTGAGATGCCAGCTCCTTTCATTCAGTCAGTAGCTTCAAACATTTCTGGACGTTTTTCAATGGCAAAAATCAATGAATATTGTAAATGCACAAACAGTAATATCTCCACATTGCAAGGTGCAATTCTGAAATATTTTGCTTTTTCCTGTTAATCCTAGCATGATAAAGAAGATTCAAAGAGAGTGAGATGCCAGCTCCTTTCATTCAGTCAGTAGCTTCAAACATTTCTGGTATATGAAAAACATGTTTTTCAATAGCAAAAATCAATGAATATTGTAAATGCACAAACAGTAATATCTCCACATTGCAAGGTGCAATTCTGAAATTTTTTGCTTTATCCTGCTAATCCTAGCATGATAAAGAAGATTCAAAGAGAGTGAGATGCAAGCTCCTTTCATTCAGTCAGTAGCTTCAAACATTTCTGGTATATGAAAAACATGTTTTTCAATGGCAAAAATCAATGAATATTGTAAATGCACAAACAGTAATATCTCCACATTGCAAGGTGCAATTCGGAAATTTTTTGCTTTTTCCTGCTAATCCTAGCATGATAAAGAAGATTCAAAGAGAGTGAGATGCCAGCTCCTTTCATTCAGTCAGTAGCTTCAAACATTTCTGGACGTTTTTCAATGGCAAAAATCAATGAATATTGTAAATGCACAAACAGTAATATCTCCACATTGCAAGGTGCAATTCTGAAATTTTTTGCTTTTTCCTGTTAATCCTAGCATGATAAAGAAGATTCAAAGAGAGTGAGATGCCAGCTCCTTTCATTCAGTCAGTAGCTTCAAACATTTCTGGTATATGAAAAA
Source organism: Phyllobates terribilis (assembly GCF_046119375.1). Classification (NCBI taxonomy): domain Eukaryota; kingdom Metazoa; phylum Chordata; class Amphibia; order Anura; family Dendrobatidae; genus Phyllobates; species Phyllobates terribilis. The sequence goes on along the minus strand of NW_027364653.1, from coordinate 39,133 downwards.
CATGTTTTTCAATGGCAAAAATCAATGAATATTGTAAATGCACAAACAGTAATATCTCCACATTGCAAGGTGCAATTCTGAAATTTTTTGCTTTTTCCTGTTAATCCTAGCATGATAAAGAAGATTCAAAGAGAGTGAGATGCCAGCTCCTTTCATTCAGTCAGTAGCTTCAAACATTTCTGGTATATGAAAAACATGTTTTTCAATGGCAAAAATCAATGAATATTGTAAATGCACAAACATTAATATCTCCACATTGCAAGGTGCAATTCTGAAATTTTTTGCTTTTTCCTGCTAATCCTAGCATGATAAAGAAGATTCAAAGAGAGTGAGATGCCAGCTCCTTTCATTCAGTCAGTAGCTTCAAACATTTCTGGTATATGAAAAACATGTTTTTCAATGGCAAAAATCAATGAATATTGTAAATGCACAAACAGTAATATCTCCACATTGCACGGTGCAATTCTGAAATTTTTAGCTTTTTCCTGTTAATCCTAGCATGATAAAGAAGATTCAAAGAGAGTGAGATGCCAGCTCCTTTCATTCAGTCAGTAGCTTCAAACATTTCTGGTATATGAAAAACATGTTTTTCAATGGCAAAAATCAATGAATATTGTAAATGCACAAACAGTAATATCTCCACATTGCAAGGTGCAATTCTGAAATTGTTTGCTTTTTCCTGCTAATCCTAGCATGATAAAGAAGATTCAAAGAGTGAGATGCCAGCTCCGTTCATTCAGTCAGTAGCTTCAAACATTTCTGGTATATGAAAAACATGTTTTTCAATGGCAAAAATCAATGAATATTGTAAATGCACAAACAGTAATATCTCCACATTGCAAGGTGCAATTCTGAAATTTTTTGCTTTTTCCTGCAAATCCTAGCATGATAAAGAAGATTCAAAGAGTGAGATGCCAGCTCCTTTCATTCAGTCAGTAGCTTCAAACATTTCTGGTATATGAAAAACATGTTTTTCAATGGCAAAAATCAATGAATATTGTAAATGCACAAACAGTAATATCTCCACATTGCAAGGTGCAATTCTGAAATTTTTTGCTTTTTCCTGCTAATCCTAGCATGATAAAGAAGATTCAAAGAGAGTGAGATGCCAGCTCCTTTCATTCAGTCAGTAGCTTCAAACATTTCTGGTATATGAAAAACATGTTTTTCAATGGCAAAAATCAATGAATATTGTAAATGCACAAACAGTAATATCTCCACATTGCAAGGTGCAATTCGGAAATTTTTTGCTTTTTCCTGCTAATCCTAGCATGATAAAGAAGATTCAAAGAGAGTGAGATGCCAGCTCCTTTAATTCAGTCAGTAGCTTCAAACATTTCTGGACGTTTTTCAATGGCAAAAATCAATGAATATTGTAAATGCACAAACAGTAATATCTCCACATTGCAAGGTGCAATTCTGAAATTTTTTGCTTTTTCCTGTTAATCCTAGCATGATAAAGAAGATTCAAAGAGAGTGAGATGCCAGCTCCTTTCATTCAGTCAGTAGCTTCAAACATTTCTGGTATATGAAAAACATGTTTTTCAATGGCAAAAATCAATGAATATTGTAAATGCACAAACAGTAATATCTCCACATTGCAAGGTGCAATTCTGAAATTTTTTGCTTTTTCCTGTTAATCCTAGCATGATAAAGAAGATTCAAAGAGAGTGAGATGCCAGCTCCTTTCATTCAGTCAGTAGCTTCAAACATTTCTGGTATATGAAAAACATGTTTTTCAATGGCAAAAATCAATGAATATTGTAAATGCACAAACAGTAATATCTCCACATTGCAAGGTGCAATTCTGAAATTTTTTGCTTTTTCCTGTTAATCCTAGCATGATAAAGAAGATTCAAAGAGAGTGAGATGCCAGCTCCTTTCATTCAGTCAGTAGCTTCAAACATTTCTGGTATATGAAAAACATGTTTTTCAATGGCAAAAATCAATGAATATTGTAAATGCACAAACATTAATATCTCCACATTGCAAGGTGCAATTCTGAAATTTTTTGCTTTTTCCTGCTAATCCTAGCATGATAAAGAAGATTCAAAGAGAGTGAGATGCCAGCTCCTTTCATTCAGTCAGTAGCTTCAAACATTTCTGGTATATGAAAAACATGTTTTTCAATGGCAAAAATCAATGAATATTGTAAATGCACAAACAGTAATATCTCCACATTGCACGGTGCAATTCTGAAATTTTTAGCTTTTTCCTGTTAATCCTAGCATGATAAAGAAGATTCAAAGAGAGTGAGATGCCAGCTCCTTTCATTCAGTCAGTAGCTTCAAACATTTCTGGTATATGAAAAACATGTTTTTCAATGGCAAAAATCAATGAATATTGTAAATGCACAAACAGTAATATCTCCACATTGCAAGGTGCAATTCTGAAATTGTTTGCTTTTTCCTGCTAATCCTAGCATGATAAAGAAGATTCAAAGAGTGAGATGCCAGCTCCGTTCATTCAGTCAGTAGCTTCAAACATTTCTGGTATATGAAAAACATGTTTTTCAATGGCAAAAATCAATGAATATTGTAAATGCACAAACAGTAATATCTCCACATTGCAAGGTGCAATTCTGAAATTTTTTGCTTTTTCCTGCAAATCCTAGCATGATAAAGAAGATTCAAAGAGTGAGATGCCAGCTCCTTTCATTCAGTCAGTAGCTTCAAACATTTCTGGTATATGAAAAACATGTTTTTCAATGGCAAAAATCAATGAATATTGTAAATGCACAAACAGTAATATCTCCACATTGCAAGGTGCAATTCTGAAATTTTTTGCTTTTTCCTGCTAATCCTAGCATGATAAAGAAGATTCAAAGAGAGTGAGATGCCAGCTCCTTTCATTCAGTCAGTAGCTTCAAACATTTCTGGTATATGAAAAACATGTTTTTCAATGGCAAAAATCAATGAATATTGTAAATGCACAAACAGTAATATCTCCACATTGCAAGGTGCAATTCGGAAATTTTTTGCTTTTTCCTGCTAATCCTAGCATGATAAAGAAGATTCAAAGAGAGTGAGATGCCAGCTCCTTTAATTCAGTCAGTAGCTTCAAACATTTCTGGACGTTTTTCAATGGCAAAAATCAATGAATATTGTAAATGCACAAACAGTAATATCTCCACATTGCAAGGTGCAATTCTGAAATTTTTTGCTTTTTCCTGTTAATCCTAGCATGATAAAGAAGATTCAAAGAGAGTGAGATGCCAGCTCCTTTCATTCAGTCAGTAGCTTCAAACATTTCTGGTATATGAAAAACATGTTTTTCAATGGCAAAAATCAATGAATATTGTAAATGCACAAACAGTAATATCTCCACATTGCAAGGTGCAATTCTGAAATTTTTTGCTTTTTCCTGTTAATCCTAGCATGATAAAGAAAATTCAAAGAGAGTGAGATGCCAGCTCCTTTCATTCAGTCAGTAGCTTCAAACATTTCTGGTATATGAAAAACATGTTTTTCAATGGCAAAAATCAATGAATATTGTAAATGCACAAACAGTAATATCTCCACATTGCAAGGTGCAATTCTGAAATTTTTTGCTTTTTCCTGCTAATCCTAGCATGATAAAGAAGATTCAAAGAGAGTGAGATGCCAGCTCCTTTCATTCAGTCAGTAGCTTCAAACATTTCTGGTATATGAAAAACATGTTTTTCAATGGCAAAAATCAATGAATATTGTAAATGCACAAACAGTAATATCTCCACATTGCACGGTGCAATTCTGAAATTTTTAGCTTTTTCCTGTTAATCCTAGCATGATAAAGAAGATTCAAAGAGAGTGAGATGCCAGCTCCTTTCATTCAGTCAGTAGCTTCAAACATTTCTGGACGTTTTTCAATGGCAAAAATCAATGAATATTGTAAATGCACAAACAGTAATATCTCCACATTGCAAGGTGCAATTCTGAAATTTTTTGCTTTTTCCTGTTAATCCTAGCATGATAAAGAAGATTCAAAGAGAGTGAGATGCCAGCTCCTTTCATTCAGTCAGTAGCTTCAAACATTTCTGGTATATGAAAAACATGTTTTTCAATGGCAAAAATCAATGAATATTGTAAATGCACAAACATTAATATCTCCACATTGCAAGGTGCAATTCTGAAATTTTTTGCTTTTTCCTGCTAATCCTAGCATGATAAAGAAGATTCAAAGAGAGTGAGATGCCAGCTCCTTTCATTCAGTCAGTAGCTTCAAACATTTCTGGTATATGAAAAACATGTTTTTCAATGGCAAAAATCAATGAATATTGTAAATGCACAAACAGTAATATCTCCACATTGCACGGTGCAATTCTGAAATTTTTAGCTTTTTCCTGTTAATCCTAGCATGATAAAGAAGATTCAAAGAGAGTGAGATGCCAGCTCCTTTCATTCAGTCAGTAGCTTCAAACATTTCTGGTATATGAAAAACATGTTTTTCAATGGCAAAAATCAATGAATATTGTAAATGCACAAACAGTAATATCTCCACATTGCAAGGTGCAATTCTGAAATTGTTTGCTTTTTCCTGCTAATCCTAGCATGATAAAGAAGATTCAAAGAGTGAGATGCCAGCTCCTTTCATTCAGTCAGTAGCTTCAAACATTTCTGGTATATGAAAAACATGTTTTTCAATGGCAAAAATCAATGAATATTGTAAATGCACAAACAGTAATATCTCCACATTGCAAGGTGCAATTCTGAAATTTTTTGCTTTTTCCTGCAAATCCTAGCATGATAAAGAAGATTCAAAGAGTGAGATGCCAGCTCCTTTCATTCAGTCAGTAGCTTCAAACATTTCTGGTATATGAAAAACATGTTTTTCAATGGCAAAAATCAATGAATATTGTAAATGCACAAACAGTAATATCTACACATTGCAAGGTGCAATTCTGAAATTTTTTGCTTTTTCCTGCTAATCCTAGCATGATAAAGAAGATTCAAAGAGAGTGAGATGCCAGCTCCTTTCATTCAGTCAGTAGCTTCAAACATTTCTGGTATATGAAAAACATGTTTTTCAATGGCAAAAATCAATGAATATTGTAAATGCACAAACAGTAATATCTCCACATTGCACGGTGCAATTCTGAAATTTTTTGCTTTGTCCTGTTAATCCTAGCATGATAAAGAAGATTCAAAGAGAGTGAGATGCCAGCTCCTTTCATTCAGTCAGTAGCTTCAAACAAGTCTGGTATATGAAAAACATGTTTTTCAATGGCAAAAATCAATGAATATTGTAAATGCACAAACAGTAATATCTCCACATTGCAAGGTGCAATTCTGAAATTTTTTGCTTTTTCCTGCAAATCCTAGCATGATAAAGAAGATTCAAAGAGTGAGATGCCAGCTCCTTTCATTCAGTCAGTAGCTTCAAACATTTCTGGTATATGAAAAACATGTTTTTCAATGGCAAAAATCAATGAATATTGTAAATGCACAAACAGTAATATCTCCACATTGCAAGGTGCAATTCTGAAATTTTTTGCTTTTTCCTGCTAATCCTAGCATGATAAAGAAGATTCAAAGAGAGTGAGATGCCAGCTCCTTTCATTCAGTCAGTAGCTTCAAACATTTCTGGACGTTTTTCAATGGCAAAAATCAATGAATATTGTAAATGCACAAACAGTAATATCTCCACATTGCAAGGTGCAATTCTGAAATATTTTGCTTTTTCCTGTTAATCCTAGCATGATAAAGAAGATTCAAAGAGTGTGAGATGCCAGCTCCTTTCATTCAGTCAGTAGCTTCAAACATTTCTGGTATATGAAAAACATGTTTTTCAATGGCAAAAATCAATGAATATTGTAAATGCACAAACAGTAATATCTCCACATTGCAAGGTGCAATTCTGAAATTTTTTGCTTTATCCTGCTAATCCTAGCATGATAAAGAAGATTCAAAGAGAGTGAGATGCAAGCTCCTTTCATTCAGTCAGTAGCTTCAAACATTTCTGGTATATGAAAAACATGTTTTTCAATGGCAAAAATCAATGAATATTGTAAATGCACAAACAGTAATATCTCCACATTGCAAGGTGCAATTCGGAAATTTTTTGCTTTTTCCTGCTAATCCTAGCATGAAAAAGAAGATTCAAAGAGAGTGAGATGCCAGCTCCTTTCATTCAGTCAGTAGCTTCAAACATTTCTGGTATATGAAAAACATGTTTTTCAATGGCAAAAATCAATGAATATTGTAAATGCACAAACAGTAATATCTCCACATTGCACGGTGCAATTCTGAAATTTTTAGCTTTTTCCTGTTAATCCTAGCATGATAAAGAAGATTCAAAGAGAGTGAGATGCCAGCTCCTTTCATTCAGTCAGTAGCTTCAAACATTTCTGGACATTTTTCAATGGCAAAAATCAATGAATATTGTAAATGCACAAACAGTAATATCTCCACATTGCAAGGTGCAATTCTGAAATTTTTTGCTTTTTCCTGTTAATCCTAGCATGATAAAGAAGATTCAAAGAGAGTGAGATGCCAGCTCCTTTCATTCAGTCAGTAGCTTCAAACATTTCTGGTATATGAAAAACATGTTTTTCAATGGCAAAAATCAATGAATATTGTAAATGCACAAACATTAATATCTCCACATTGCAAGGTGCAATTCTGAAATTTTTTGCTTTTTCCTGCTAATCCTAGCATGATAAAGAAGATTCAAAGAGAGTGAGATGCCAGCTCCTTTCATTCAGTCAGTAGCTTCAAACATTTCTGGTATATGAAAAACATGTTTTTCAATGGCAAAAATCAATGAATATTGTAAATGCACAAACAGTAATATCTCCACATTGCACGGTGCAATTCTGAAATTTTTAGCTTTTTCCTGTTAATCCTAGCATGATAAAGAAGATTCAAAGAGAGTGAGATGCCAGCTCCTTTCATTCAGTCAGTAGCTTCAAACATTTCTGGTATATGAAAAACATGTTTTTCAATGGCAAAAATCAATGAATATTGTAAATGCACAAACAGTAATATCTCCACATTGCAAGGTGCAATTCTGAAATTTTTTGCTTTTTCCTGCAAATCCTAGCATGATAAAGAAGATTCAAAGAGTGAGATGCCAGCTCCTTTCATTCAGTCAGTAGCTTCAAACATTTCTGGTATATGAAAAACATGTTTTTCAATGGCAAAAATCAATGAATATTGTAAATGCACAAACAGTAATATCTCCACATTGCAAGGTGCAATTCTGAAATTTTTTGCTTTTTCCTGCTAATCCTAGCATGATAAAGAAGATTCAAAGAGAGTGAGATGCCAGCTCCTTTCATTCAGTCAGTAGCTTCAAACATTTCTGGTATATGAAAAACATGTTTTTCAATGGCAAAAATCAATGAATATTGTAAATGCACAAACAGTAATATCTCCACATTGCACGGTGCAATTCTGAAATTTTTTGCTTTTTCCTGTTAATCCTAGCATGATAAAGAAGATTCAAAGAGAGTGAGATGCCAGCTCCTTTCATTCAGTCAGTAGCTTCAAACATTTCTGGTATATGAAAAACATGTTTTTCAATGGCAAAAATCAATGAATATTGTAAATGCACAAACAGTAATATCTCCACATTGCAAGGTGCAATTCTGAAATTTTTTGCTTTTTCCTGCAAATCCTAGCATGATAAAGAAGATTCAAAGAGTGAGATGCCAGCTCCTTTCATTCAGTCAGTAGCTTCAAACATTTCTGGTATATGAAAAACATGTTTTTCAATGGCAAAAATCAATGAATATTGTAAATGCACAAACAGTAATATCTCCACATTGCAAGGTGCAATTCTGAAATTTTTTGCTTTTTCCTGCTAATCCTAGCATGATAAAGAAGATTCAAAGAGAGTGAGATGCCAGCTCCTTTCATTCAGTCAGTAGCTTCAAACATTTCTGGACGTTTTTCAATGGCAAAAATCAATGAATATTGTAAATGCACAAACTAATATCTCCACATTGCAAGGTGCAATTCTGAAATATTTTGCTTTTTCCTGTTAATCCTAGCATGATAAAGAAGATTCAAAGAGTGTGAGATGCCAGCTCCTTTCATTCAGTCAGTAGCTTCAAACATTTCTGGTATATGAAAAACATGTTTTTCAATGGCAAAAATCAATGAATATTGTAAATGCACAAACAGTAATATCTCCACATTGCAAGGTGCAATTCTGAAATTTTTTGCTTTATCCTGCTAATCCTAGCATGATAAAGAAGATTCAAAGAGAGTGAGATGCAAGCTCCTTTCATTCAGTCAGTAGCTTCAAACATTTCTGGTATATGAAAAACATGTTTTTCAATGGCAAAAATCAATGAATATTGTAAATGCACAAACAGTAATATCTCCACATTGCAGGGTGCAATTCGGAAATTTTTTGCTTTTTCCTGCTAATCCTAGCATGATAAAGAAGATTCAAAGAGAGTGAGATGCCAGCTCCTTTCATTCAGTCAGTAGCTTCAAACATTTCTGGACGTTTTTCAATGGCAAAAATCAATGAATATTGTAAATTCACAAACAGTAATATCTCCACATTGCAAGGTGCAATTCTGAAATTTTTTGCTTTTTCCTGTTAATCCTAGCATGATAAAGAAGATTCAAAGAGAGTGAGATGCCAGCTCCTTTCATTCAGTCAGTAGCTTCAAACATTTCTGGTATATGAAAAACGTTTTTCAATGGCAAAAATCAATGAATATTGTAAATGCACAAACAGTAATATCTCCACATTGCAAGGTGCAATTCTGAAATTTTTTGCTTTTTCGTTAATCCTAGCATGATAAAGAAGATTCAAAGAGAGTGAGATGCCAGCTCCTTTCATTCAGTCAGTAGCTTCAAACATTTCTGGTATATGAAAAACATGTTTTTCAATGGCAAAAATCAATGAATATTGTAAATGCACAAACAGTAATATCTCCACATTGCAAGGTGCAATTCTGAAATTTTTTGCTTTTTCCTGCTAATCCTAGCATGATAAAGAAGATTCAAAGAGAGTGAGATGCCAGCTCCTTTCATTCAGTCAGTAGCTTCAAACATTTCTGGTATATGAAAAACATGTTTTTCAATGGCAAAAATCAATGAATATTGTAAATGCACAAACAGTAATATCTCCACATTGCACGGTGCAATTCTGAAATTTTTAGCTTTTTCCTGTTAATCCTGGCATGATAAAGAAGATTCAAAGAGAGTGAGATGCCAGCTCCTTTCATTCAGTCAGTAGCTTCAAACATTTCTGGACGTTTTTCAATGGCAAAAATCAATGAATATTGTAAATGCACAAACAGTAATATCTCGACATTGCAACGTGCAATTCTGAAATTTTTTGCTTTTTCCTGTTAATCCTAGCATGATAAAGAAGATTCAAAGAGAGTGAGATGCCAGCTCCTTTCATTCAGTCAGTAGCTTCAAACATTTCTGGTATATGAAAAACATGTTTTTCAATGGCAAAAATCAATGAATATTTTAAATGCACAAACAGTAATTCCACATTGCAAGGTGCAATTCTGAAATTTTTTGCTTTTTCCTGCTAATCCTAGCATGATAAAAAAGATTCAAAGAGAGTGAGATGCCAGCTCCTTTCATTGTCAGTAGCTTCAAACATTTCTGGACGTTTTTCAATGGCAAAAATCAATGAATATTGTAAATGCACAAACAGTAATATCTCCACATTGCAAGGTGCAATTCTGAAATTTTTTGCTTTTTCCTGTTAATCCTAGCATGATAAAGAATATTCAAAGAGAGTGAGATGCCAGCTCCTTTCATTCAGTCAGTAGCTTCAAACATTTCTGGTATATGAAAAACATGTTTTTCAATGGCAAAAATCAATGAATATTGTAAATGCACAAACAGTAATATCTCCACATTGCACGGTGCAATTCTGAAATTTTTTGCTTTTTCCTGTTAATCCTAGCATGATAAAGAAGATTCAAAGAGAGTGAGATGCCAGCTCCTTTCATTCAGTCAGTAGCTTCAAACATTTCTGGTATATGAAAAACATGTTTTTCAATGGCAAAAATCAATGAATATTGTAAATGCACAAACAGTAATATCTCCACATTGCAAGGTGCAATTCTGAAATTTTTTGCTTTTTCCTGCAAATCCTAGCATGATAAAGAAGATTCAAAGAGTGAGATGCCAGCTCCTTTCATTCAGTCAGTAGCTTCAAACATTTCTGGTATATGAAAAACATGTTTTTCAATGGCAAAAATCAATGAATATTGTAAATGCACAAACAGTAATATCTCCACATTGCAAGGTGCAATTCTGAAATTTTTTGCTTTTTCCTGCTAATCCTAGCATGATAAAGAAGATTCAAAAAGAGTGAGATGCCAGCTCCTTTCATTCAGTCAGTAGCTTCAAACATTTCTGGACGTTTTTCAATGGCAAAAATCAATGAATATTGTAAATGCACAAACAGTAATATCTCCACATTGCAAGGTGCAATTCTGAAATATTTTGCTTTTTCCTGTTAATCCTAGCATGATAAAGAAGATTCAAAGAGAGTGAGATGCCAGCTCCTTTCATTCAGTCAGTAGCTTCAAACATTTCTGGTATATGAAAAACATGTTTTTCAATGGCAAAAATCAATGAATATTGTAAATGCACAAACAGTAATATCTCCACATTGCAAGGTGCAATTCTGAAATTTTTTGCTTTATCCTGCTAATCCTAGCATGATAAAGAAGATTCAAAGAGAGTGAGATGCAAGCTCCTTTCATTCAGTCAGTAGCTTCAAACATTTCTGGTATATGAAAAACATGTTTTTCAATGGCAAAAATCAATGAATATTGTAAATGCACAAACAGTAATATCTCCACATTGCAAGGTGCAATTCGGAAATTTTTTGCTTTTTCCTGCTAATCCTAGGATGATAAAGAAGATTCAAAGAGAGTGAGATGCCAGCTCCTTTCATTCAGTCAGTAGCTTCAAACATTTCTGGACGTTTTTCAATGGCAAAAATCAATGAATATTGTAAATGCACAAACAGTAATATCTCCACATTGCAAGGTGCAATTCTGAAATTTTTTGCTTTTTCCTGTTAATCCTAGCATGATAAAGAAGATTCAAAGAGAGTGAGATGCCAGCTCCTTTCATTCAGTCAGTAGCTTCAAACATTTCTGGTATATGAAAAACATGTTTTTCAATGGCAAAAATCAATGAATATTGTAAATGCACAAACAGTAATATCTCCACATTGCAAGGTGCAATTCTGAAATTTTTTGCTTTTTCCTGTTAATCCTAGCATGATAAAGAAGATTCAAAGAGAGTGAGATGCCAGCTCCTTTCATTCAGTCAGTAGCTTCAAACATTTCTGGTATATGAAAAACATGTTTTTCAATGGCAAAAATCAATGAATATTGTAAATGCACAAACAGTAATATCTCCACATTGCAAGGTGCAATTCTGAAATTTTTTGCTTTTTCCTGCTAATCCTAGCATGATAAAGAAGATTCAAAGAGAGTGAGATGCCAGCTCCTTTCATTCAGTCAGTAGCTTCAAACATTTCTGGTATATGAAAAACATGTTTTTCAATGGAAAAATCAATGAATATTGTAAATGCACAAACAGTAATATCTCCACATTGCACGGTGCAATTCTGAAATTTTTAGCTTTTTCCTGTTAATCCTAGCATGATAAAGAAGATTCAAAGAGAGTGAGATGCCAGCTCCTTTCATTCAGTCAGTAGCTTCAAACATTTCTGGACGTTTTTCAATGGCAAAAATCAATGAATATTGTAAATGCACAAACAGTAATATCTCCACATTGCAAGGTGCAATTCTGAAATTTTTTGCTTTTTCCTGTTAATCCTAGCATGATAAAGAAGATTCAAAGAGAGTGAGATGCCAGCTCCTTTCATTCAGTCAGTAGCTTCAAACATTTCTGGTATATGAAAAACATGTTTTTCAATGGCAAAAATCAATGAATATTGTAAATGCACAAACATTAATATCTCCACATTGCAAGGTGCAATTCTGAAATTTTTTGCTTTTTCCTGCTAATCCTAGCATGATAAAGAAGATTCAAAGAGAGTGAGATGCCAGCTCCTTTCATTCAGTCAGTAGCTTCAAACATTTCTGGACGTTTTTCAATGGCAAAAATCAATGAATATTGTAAATGCACAAACAGTAATATCTCCACATTGCAAGGTGCAATTCTGAAATTTTTTGCTTTTTCCTGTTAATCCTAGCATGATAAAGAAGATTCAAAGAGAGTGAGATGCCAGCTCCTTTCATTCAGTCAGTAGCTTCAAACATTTCTGGTATATGAAAAACATGTTTTTCAATGGCAAAAATCAATGAATATTGTAAATGCACAAACAGTAATATCTCCACATTGCAAGGTGCAATTCTGAAATTTTTTGCTTTTTCCTGTTAATCCTAGCATGATAAAGAAGATTCAAAGAGAGTGAGATGCCAGCTCCTTTCATTCAGTCAGTAGCTTCAAACATTTCTGGTATATGAAAAACATGTTTTTCAATGGCAAAAATCAATGAATATTGTAAATGCACAAACAGTAATATCTCCACATTGCAAGGTGCAATTCTGAAATTTTTTGCTTTTTCCTGCTAATCCTAGCATGATAAAGAAGATTCAAAGAGAGTGAGATGCCAGCTCCTTTCATTCAGTCAGTAGCTTCAAACATTTCTGGTATATGAAAAACATGTTTTTCAATGGCAAAAATCAATGAATATTGTAAATGCACAAACAGTAATATCTCCACATTGCACGGTGCAATTCTGAAATTTTTAGCTTTTTCCTGTTAATCCTAGCATGATAAAGAAGATTCAAAGAGAGTGAGATGCCAGCTCCTTTCATTCAGTCAGTAGCTTCAAACATTTCTGGACGTTTTTCAATGGCAAAAATCAATGAATATTGTAAATGCACAAACAGTAATATCTCCACATTGCAAGGTGCAATTCTGAAATTTTTTGCTTTTTCCTGTTAATCCTAGCATGATAAAGAAGATTCAAAGAGAGTGAGATGCCAGCTCCTTTCATTCAGTCAGTAGCTTCAAACATTTCTGGTATATGAAAAACATGTTTTTCAATGGCAAAAATCAATGAATATTGTAAATGCACAAACATTAATATCTCCACATTGCAAGGTGCAATTCTGAAATTTTTTGCTTTTTCCTGCTAATCCTAGCATGATAAAGAAGATTCAAAGAGAGTGAGATGCCAGCTCCTTTCATTCAGTCAGTAGCTTCAAACATTTCTGGTATATGAAAAACATGTTTTTCAATGGCAAAAATCAATGAATATTGTAAATGCACAAACAGTAATATCTCCACATTGCACGGTGCAATTCTGAAATTTTTAGCTTTTTCCTGTTAATCCTAGCATGATAAAGAAGATTCAAAGAGAGTGAGATGCCAGCTCCTTTCATTCAGTCAGTAGCTTCAAACATTTCTGGTATATGAAAAACATGTTTTTCAATGGCAAAAATCAATGAATATTGTAAATGCACAAACAGTAATATCTCCACATTGCAAGGTGCAATTCTGAAATTGTTTGCTTTTTCCTGCTAATCCTAGCATGATAAAGAAGATTCAAAGAGTGAGATGCCAGCTCCTTTCATTCAGTCAGTAGCTTCAAACATTTCTGGTATATGAAAAACATGTTTTTCAATGGCAAAAATCAATGAATATTGTAAATGCACAAACAGTAATATCTCCACATTGCAAGGTGCAATTCTGAAATTTTTTGCTTTTTCCTGTTAATCCTAGCATGATAAAGAATATTCAAAGAGAGTGAGATGCCAGCTCCTTTCATTCAGTCAGTAGCTTCAAACATTTCTGGTATATGAAAAACATGTTTTTCAATGGCAAAAATCAATGAATATTGTAAATGCACAAACAGTAATATCTCCACATTGCACGGTGCAATTCTGAAATTTTTTGCTTTTTCCTGTTAATCCTAGCATGATAAAGAAGATTCAAAGAGAGTGAGATGCCAGCTCCTTTCATTCAGTCAGTAGCTTCAAACATTTCTGGTATATGAAAAACATGTTTTTCAATGGCAAAAATCAATGAATATTGTAAATGCACAAACAGTAATATCTCCACATTGCAAGGTGCAATTCTGAAATTTTTTGCTTTTTCCTGCAAATCCTAGCATGATAAAGAAGATTCAAAGAGTGAGATGCCAGCTCCTTTCATTCAGTCAGTAGCTTCAAACATTTCTGGTATATGAAAAACATGTTTTTCAATGGCAAAAATCAATGAATATTGTAAATGCACAAACAGTAATATCTCCACATTGCAAGGTGCAATTCTGAAATTTTTTGCTTTTTCCTGCTAATCCTAGCATGATAAAGAAGATTCAAAAAGAGTGAGATGCCAGCTCCTTTCATTCAGTCAGTAGCTTCAAACATTTCTGGACGTTTTTCAATGGCAAAAATCAATGAATATTGTAAATGCACAAACAGTAATATCTCCACATTGCAAGGTGCAATTCTGAAATATTTTGCTTTTTCCTGTTAATCCTAGCATGATAAAGAAGATTCAAAGAGAGTGAGATGCCAGCTCCTTTCATTCAGTCAGTAGCTTCAAACATTTCTGGTATATGAAAAACATGTTTTTCAATGGCAAAAATCAATGAATATTGTAAATGCACAAACAGTAATATCTCCACATTGCAAGGTGCAATTCTGAAATTTTTTGCTTTATCCTGCTAATCCTAGCATGATAAAGAAGATTCAAAGAGAGTGAGATGCAAGCTCCTTTCATTCAGTCAGTAGCTTCAAACATTTCTGGTATATGAAAAACATGTTTTTCAATGGCAAAAATCAATGAATATTGTAAATGCACAAACAGTAATATCTCCACATTGCAAGGTGCAATTCGGAAATTTTTTGCTTTTTCCTGCTAATCCTAGCATGATAAAGAAGATTCAAAGAGAGTGAGATGCCAGCTCCTTTCATTCAGTCAGTAGCTTCAAACATTTCTGGACGTTTTTCAATGGCAAAAATCAATGAATATTGTAAATGCACAAACAGTAATATCGCCACTATGCAAGGTGCAATTCTGAAATTTTTTGCTTTTTCCTGTTAATCCTAGCATGATAAAGAAGATTCAAAGAGAGTGAGATGCCAGCTCCTTTCATTCAGTCAGTAGCTTCAAACATTTCTGGTATATGAAAAACATGTTTTTCAATGGCAAAAATCAATGAATATTGTAAATGCACAAACAGTAATATCTCCACATTGCAAGGTGCAATTCTGAAATTTTTTGCTTTTTCCTGTTAATCCTAGCATGATAAAGAAGATTCCAAGAGAGTGAGATGCCAGCTCCTTTCATTCAGTCAGTAGCTTCAAACATTTCTGGTATATGAAAAACATGTTTTTCAATGGCAAAAATCAATGAATATTGTAAATGCACAAACAGTAATATCTCCACATTGCAAGGTGCAATTCTGAAATTTTTTGCTTTTTCCTGCTAATCCTAGCATGATAAAGAAGATTCAAAGAGAGTGAGATGCCAGCTCCTTTCATTCAGTCAGTAGCTTCAAACATTTCTGGTATATGAAAAACATGTTTTTCAATGGCAAAAATCAATGAATATTGTAAATGCACAAACAGTAATATCTCCACATTGCACGGTGCAATTCTGAAATTTTTAGCTTTTTCCTGTTAATCCTAGCATGATAAAGAAGATTCAAAGAGAGTGAGATGCCAGCTCCTTTCATTCAGTCAGTAGCTTCAAACATTTCTGGACGTTTTTCAATGGCAAAAATCAATGAATATTGTAAATGCACAAACAGTAATATCTCCACATTGCAAGGTGCAATTCTGAAATTTTTTGCTTTTTCCTGTTAATCCTAGCATGATAAAGAAGATTCAAAGAGAGTGAGATGCCAGCTCCTTTCATTCAGTCAGTAGCTTCAAACATTTCTGGTATATGAAAAACATGTTTTTCAATGGCAAAAATCAATGAATATTGTAAATGCACAAACATTAATATCTCCACATTGCAAGGTGCAATTCTGAAATTTTTTGCTTTTTCCTGCTAATCCTAGCATGATAAAGAAGATTCAAAGAGAGTGAGATGCCAGCTCCTTTCATTCAGTCAGTAGCTTCAAACATTTCTGGTATATGAAAAACATGTTTTTCAATGGCAAAAATCAATGAATATTGTAAATGCACAAACAGTAATATCTCCACATTGCACGGTGCAATTCTGAAATTTTTAGCTTTTTCCTGTTAATCCTAGCATGATAAAGAAGATTCAAAGAGAGTGAGATGCCAGCTCCTTTCATTCAGTCAGTAGCTTCAAACATTTCTGGTATATGAAAAACATGTTTTTCAATGGCAAAAATCAATGAATATTGTAAATGCACAAACAGTAATATCTCCACATTGCAAGGTGCAATTCTGAAATTGTTTGCTTTTTCCTGCTAATCCTAGCATGATAAAGAAGATTCAAAGAGTGAGATGCCAGCTCCTTTCATTCAGTCAGTAGCTTCAAACATTTCTGGTATATGAAAAACATGTTTTTCAATGGCAAAAATCAATGAATATTGTAAATGCACAAACAGTAATATCTCCACATTGCAAGGTGCAATTCTGAAATTTTTTGCTTTTTCCTGCAAATCCTAGCATGATAAAGAAGATTCAAAGAGTGAGATGCCAGCTCCTTTCATTCAGTCAGTAGCTTCAAACATTTCTGGTATATGAAAAACATGTTTTTCAATGGCAAAAATCAATGAATATTGTAAATGCACAAACAGTAATATCTCCACATTGCAAGGTGCAATTCGGAAATTTTTTGCTTTTTCCTGCTAATCCTAGCATGATAAAGAAGATTCAAAGAGAGTGAGATGCCAGCTCCTTTCATTCAGTCAGTAGCTTCAAACATTTCTGGACGTTTTTCAATGGCAAAAATCAATGAATATTGTAAATGCACAAACAGTAATATCTCCACATTGCAAGGTGCAATTCTGAAATTTTTTGCTTTTTCCTGTTAATCCTAGCATGATAAAGAAGATTCAAAGAGAGTGAGATGCCAGCTCCTTTCATTCAGTCAGTAGCTTCAAACATTTCTGGTATATGAAAAACATGTTTTTCAATGGCAAAAATCAATGAATATTGTAAATGCACAAACAGTAATATCTCCACATTGCAAGGTGCAATTCTGAAATTTTTTGCTTTTTCCTGTTAATCCTAGCATGATAAAGAAGATTCAAAGAGAGTGAGATGCCAGCTCCTTTCATTCAGTCAGTAGCTTCAAACATTTCTGGTATATGAAAAACATGTTTTTCAATGGCAAAAATCAATGAATATTGTAAATGCACAAACAGTAATATCTCCACATTGCAAGGTGCAATTCTGAAATTTTTTGCTTTTTCCTGCTAATCCTAGCATGATAAAGAAGATTCAAAGAGAGTGAGATGCCAGCTCCTTTCATTCAGTCAGTAGCTTCAAACATTTCTGGTATATGAAAAACATGTTTTTCAATGGCAAAAATCAATGAATATTGTAAATGCACAAACAGTAATATCTCCACATTGCACGGTGCAATTCTGAAATTTTTAGCTTTTTCCTGTTAATCCTAGCATGATAAAGAAGATTCAAAGAGAGTGAGATGCCAGCTCCTTTCATTCAGTCAGTAGCTTCAAACATTACTGGACGTTTTTCAATGGCAAAAATCAATGAATATTGTAAATGCACAAACAGTAATATCTCCACATTGCAAGGTGCAATTCTGAAATTTTTTGCTTTTTCCTGTTAATCCTAGCATGATAAAGAAGATTCAAAGAGAGTGAGATGCCAGCTCCTTTCATTCAGTCAGTAGCTTCAAACATTTCTGGTAGATGAAAAACATGTTTTTCAATGGCAAAAATCAATGAATATTGTAAATGCACAAACATTAATATCTCCACATTGCAAGGTGCAATTCTGAAATTTTTTGCTTTTTCCTGCTAATCCTAGCATGATAAAGAAGATTCAAAGAGAGTGAGATGCCAGCTCCTTTCATTCAGTCAGTAGCTTCAAACATTTCTGGTATATGAAAAACATGTTTTTCAATGGCAAAAATCAATGAATATTGTAAATGCACAAACAGTAATATCTCCACATTGCACGGTGCAATTCTGAAATTTTTAGCTTTTTCCTGTTAATCCTAGCATGATAAAGAAGATTCAAAGAGAGTGAGATGCCAGCTCCTTTCATTCAGTCAGTAGCTTCAAACATTTCTGGTATATGAAAAACATGTTTTTCAATGGCAAAAATCAATGAATATTGTAAATGCACAAACAGTAATATCTCCACATTGCAAGGTGCAATTCTGAAATTGTTTGCTTTTTCCTGCTAATCCTAGCATGATAAAGAAGATTCAAAGAGTGAGATGCCAGCTCCTTTCATTCAGTCAGTAGCTTCAAACATTTCTGGTATATGAAAAACATGTTTTTCAATGGCAAAAATCAATGAATATTGTAAATGCACAAACAGTAATATCTCCACATTGCAAGGTGCAATTCTGAAATTTTTTGCTTTTTCCTGCAAATCCTAGCATGATAAAGAAGATTCAAAGAGTGAGATGCCAGCTCCTTTCATTCAGTCAGTAGCTTCAAACATTTCTGGTATATGAAAAACATGTTTTTCAATGGCAAAAATCAATGAATATTGTAAATGCACAAACAGTAATATCTCCACATTGCAAGGTGCAATTCTGAAATTTTTTGCTTTTTCCTGCTAATCCTAGCATGATAAAGAAGATTCAAAGAGAGTGAGATGCCAGCTCCTTTCATTCAGTCAGTAGCTTCAAACATTTCTGGTATATGAAAAACATGTTTTTCAATGGCAAAAATCAATGAATATTGTAAATGCACAAACAGTAATATCTCCACATTGCAAGGTGCAATTCTGAAATTTTTTGCTTTTTCCTGCAAATCCTAGCATGATAAAGAAGATTCAAAGAGTGAGATGCCAGCTCCTTTCATTCAGTCAGTAGCTTCAAACATTTCTGGTATATGAAAAACATGTTTTTCAATGGCAAAAATCAATGAATATTGTAAATGCACAAACAGTAATATCTCCACATTGCAAGGTGCAATTCTGAAATTTTTTGCTTTTTCCTGCTAATCCTAGCATGATAAAGAAGATTCAAAGAGAGTGAGATGCCAGCTCCTTTCATTCAGTCAGTAGCTTCAAACATTTCTGGACGTTTTTCAATGGCAAAAATCAATGAATATTGTAAATGCACAAACAGTAATATCTCCACATTGCAAGGTGCAATTCTGAAATATTTTGCTTTTTCCTGTTAATCCTAGCATGATAAAGAAGATTCAAAGAGAGTGAGATGCCAGCTCCTTTCATTCAGTCAGTAGCTTCAAACATTTCTGGTATATGAAAAACATGTTTTTCAATGGCAAAAATCAATGAATATTGTAAATGCACAAACAGTAATATCTCCACATTGCAAGGTGCAATTCTGAAATTTTTTGCTTTATCCTGCTAATCCTAGCATGATAAAGAAGATTCAAAGAGAGTGAGATGCAAGCTCCTTTCATTCAGTCAGTAGCTTCAAACATTTCTGGTATATGAAAAACATGTTTTTCAATGGCAAAAATCAATGAATATTGTAAATGCACAAACAGTAATATCTCCACATTGCAAGGTGCAATTCGGAAATTTTTTGCTTTTTCCTGCTAATCCTAGCATGATAAAGAAGATTCAAAGAGAGTGAGATGCCAGCTCCTTTCATTCAGTCAGTAGCTTCAAACATTTCTGGACGTTTTTCAATGGCAAAAATCAATGAATATTGTAAATGCACAAACAGTAATATCTCCACATTGCAAGGTGCAATTCTGAAATTTTTTGCTTTTTCCTGTTAATCCTAGCATGATAAAGAAGATTCAAAGAGAGTGAGATGCCAGCTCCTTTCATTCAGTCAGTAGCTTCAAACATTTCTGGTATATGAAAAATGTTTTTCAATGGCAAAAATCAATGAATATTGTAAATGCACAAACAGTAATATCTCCACATTGCAAGGTGCAATTCTGAAATTTTTTGCTTTTTCGTTAATCCTAGCATGATAAAGAAGATTCAAAGAGAGTGAGATGCCAGCTCCTTTCATTCAGTCAGTAGCTTCAAACATTTCTGGTATATGAAAAACATGTTTTTCAATGGCAAAAATCAATGAATATTGTAAATGCACAAACAGTAATATCTCCACATTGCAAGGTGCAATTCTGAAATTTTTTGCTTTTTCCTGCAAATCCTAGCATGATAAAGAAGATTCAAAGAGTGAGATGCCAGCTCCTTTCATTCAGTCAGTAGCTTCAAACATTTCTGGTATATGAAAAACATGTTTTTCAATGGCAAAAATCAATGAATATTGTAAATGCACAAACAGTAATATCTCCACATTGCAAGGCGCAATTCTGAAATTTTTTGCTTTTTCCTGCTAATCCTAGCATGATAAAGAAGATTCAAAGAGAGTGAGATGCCAGCTCCTTTCATTCAGTCAGTAGCTTCAAACATTTCTGGTATATGAAAAACATGTTTTTCAATGGCAAAAATCAATGAATATTGTAAATGCACAAACAGTAATATCTCCACATTGCAAGGTGCAATTCGGAAATTTTTTGCTTTTTCCTGCTAATCCTAGCATGATAAAGAAGATTCAAAGAGAGTGAGATGCCAGCTCCTTTCATTCAGTCAGTAGCTTCAAACATTTCTGGACGTTTTTCAATGGCAAAAATCAATGAATATTGTAAATGCACAAACAGTAATATCTCCACATTGCAAGGTGCAATTCTGAAATTTTTTGCTTTTTCCTGTTAATCCTAGCATGATAAAGAAGATTCAAAGAGAGTGAGATGCCAGCTCCTTTCATTCAGTCAGTAGCTTCAAACATTTCTGGTATATGAAAAACATGTTTTTCAATGGCAAAAATCAATGAATATTGTAAATGCACAAACAGTAATATCTCCACATTGCAAGGTGCAATTCTGAAATTTTTTGCTTTTTCCTGTTAATCCTAGCATGATAAAGAAGATTCAAAGAGAGTGAGATGCCAGCTCCTTTCATTCAGTCAGTAGCTTCAAACATTTCTGGTATATGAAAAACATGTTTTTCAATGGCAAAAATCAATGAATATTGTAAATGCACAAACAGTAATATCTCCACATTGCAAGGTGCAATTCTGAAATTTTTTGCTTTTTCCTGCTAATCCTAGCATGATAAAGAAGATTCAAAGAGAGTGAGATGCCAGCTCCTTTCATTCAGTCAGTAGCTTCAAACATTTCTGGTATATGAAAAACATGTTTTTCAATGGCAAAAATCAATGAATATTGTAAATGCACAAACAGTAATATCTCCACATTGCAAGGTGCAATTCTGAAATTTTTAGCTTTTTCCTGTTAATCCTAGCATGATAAAGAAGATTCAAAGAGAGTGAGATGCCAGCTCCTTTCATTCAGTCAGTAGCTTCAAACATTTCTGGACGTTTTTCAATGGCAAAAATCAATGAATATTGTAAATGCACAAACAGTAATATCTCCACATTGCAAGGTGCAATTCTGAAATTTTTTGCTTTTTCCTGTTAATCCTAGCATGATAAAGAAGATTCAAAGAGAGTGAGATGCCAGCTCCTTTCATTCAGTCAGTAGCTTCAAACATTTCTGGTATATGAAAAACATGTTTTTCAATGGCAAAAATCAATGAATATTGTAAATGCACAAACATTAATATCTCCACATTGCAAGGTGCAATTCTGAAATTTTTTGCTTTTTCCTGCTAATCCTAGCATGATAAAGAAGATTCAAAGAGAGTGAGATGCCAGCTCCTTTCATTCAGTCAGTAGCTTCAAACATTTCTGGTATATGAAAAACATGTTTTTCAATGGCAAAAATCAATGAATATTGTAAATGCACAAACAGTAATATCTCCACATTGCACGGTGCAATTCTGAAATTTTTAGCTTTTTCCTGTTAATCCTAGCATGATAAAGAAGATTCAAAGAGAGTGAGATGCCAGCTCCTTTCATTCAGTCAGTAGCTTCAAACATTTCTGGTATATGAAAAACATGTTTTTCAATGGCAAAAATCAATGAATATTGTAAATGCACAAACAGTAATATCTCCACATTGCAAGGTGCAATTCTGAAATTGTTTGCTTTTTCCTGCTAATCCTAGCATGATAAAGAAGATTCAAAGATTGAGATGCCAGCTCCTTTCATTCAGTCAGTAGCTTCAAACATTTCTGGTATATGAAAAACATGTTTTTCAATGGCAAAAATCAATGAATATTGTAAATGCACAAACAGTAATATCTCCACATTGCAAGGTGCAATTCTGAAATTTTTTGCTTTTTCCTGCAAATCCTAGCATGATAAAGAAGATTCAAAGAGTGAGATGCCAGCTCCTTTCATTCAGTCAGTAGCTTCAAACATTTCTGGTATATGAAAAACATGTTTTTCAATGGCAAAAATCAATGAATATTGTAAATGCACAAACAGTAATATCTCCACATTGCAAGGTGCAATTCTGAAATTTTTTGCTTTTTCCTGCTAATCCTAGCATGATAAAGAAGATTCAAAGAGAGTGAGATGCCAGCTCCTTTCATTCAGTCAGTAGCTTCAAACATTTCTGGTATATGAAAAACATGTTTTTCAATGGCAAAAATCAATGAATATTGTAAATGCACAAACAGTAATATCTCCACATTGCACGGTGCAATTCTGAAATTTTTTGCTTTTTCCTGTTAATCCTAGCATGATAAAGAAGATTCAAAGAGAGTGAGATGCCAGCTCCTTTCATTCAGTCAGTAGCTTCAAACATTTCTGGTATATGAAAAACATGTTTTTCAATGGCAAAAATCAATGAATATTGTAAATGCACAAACAGTAATATCTCCACATTGCAAGGTGCAATTCTGAAATTTTTTGCTTTTTCCTGCAAATCCTAGCATGATAAAGAAGATTCAAAGAGTGAGATGCCAGCTCCTTTCATTCAGTCAGTAGCTTCAAACATTTCTGGTATATGAAAAACATGTTTTTCAATGGCAAAAATCAATGAATATTGTAAATGCACAAACAGTAATATCTCCACATTGCAAGGTGCAATTCTGAAATTTTTTGCTTTTTCCTGCTAATCCTAGCATGATAAAGAAGATTCAAAGTGAGTGAGATGCCAGCTCCTTTCATTCAGTCAGTAGCTTCAAACATTTCTGGACGTTTTTCAATGGCAAAAATCAATGAATATTGTAAATGCACAAACAGTAATATCTCCACATTGCAAGGTGCAATTCTGAAATATTTTGCTTTTTCCTGTTAATCCTAGCATGATAAAGAAGATTCAAAGAGAGTGAGATGCCAGCTCCTTTCATTCAGTCAGTAGCTTCAAACATTTCTGGTATATGAAAAACATGTTTTTCAATGGCAAAAATCAATGAATATTGTAAATGCACAAACAGTAATATCTCCACATTGCAAGGTGCAATTCTGAAATTTTTTGCTTTATCCTGCTAATCCTAGCATGATAAAGAAGATTCAAAGAGAGTGAGATGCAAGCTCCTTTCATTCAGTCAGTAGCTTCAAACATTTCTGGTATATGAAAAACATGTTTTTCAATGGCAAAAATCAATGAATATTGTAAATGCACAAACAGTAATATCTCCACATTGCAAGGTGCAATTCGGATATTTTTTGCTTTTTCCTGCTAATCCTAGCATGATAAAGAAGATTCAAAGAGAGTGAGATGCCAGCTCCTTTCATTCAGTCAGTAGCTTCAAACATTTCTGGACGTTTTTCAATGGCAAAAATCAATGAATATTGTAAATGCACAAACAGTAATATCTCCACATTGCAAGGTGCAATTCTGAAATTTTTTGCTTTTTCCTGTTAATCCTAGCATGATAAAGAAAGATTCAAAGAGAGAGATGCCAGCTCCTTTCATTCAGTCAGTAGCTTCAAACATTTCTGGTATATGAAAAACGTTTTTCAATGGCAAAAATCAATGAATATTGTAAATGCACAAACAGTAATATCTCCACATTGCAAGGTGCAATTCTGAAATTTTTTGCTTTTTCGTTAATCCTAGCATGATAAAGAAGATTCAAAGAGAGTGAGATGCCAGCTCCTTTCATTCAGTCAGTAGCTTCAAACATTTCTGGTATATGAAAAACATGTTTTTCAATGGCAAAAATCAATGAATATTGTAAATGCACAAACATTAATATCTCCACATTGCAAGGTGCAATTCTGAAATTTTTTGCTTTTTCCTGCTAATCCTAGCATGATAAAGAAGATTCAAAGAGAGTGAGATGCCAGCTCCTTTCATTCAGTCAGTAGCTTCAAACATTTCTGGTATATGAAAAACATGTTTTTCAATGGCAAAAATCAATGAATATTGTAAATGCACAAACAGTAATATCTCCACATTGCACGGTGCAATTCTGAAATTTTTAGCTTTTTCCTGTTAATCCTAGCATGATAAAGAAGATTCAAAGAGAGTGAGATGCCAGCTCCTTTCATTCAGTCAGTAGCTTCAAACATTTCTGGACGTTTTTCAATGGCAAAAATCAATGAATATTGTAAATGCACAAACAGTAATATCTCCACATTGCAAGGTGCAATTCTGAAATTTTTTGCTTTTTCCTGTTAATCCTAGCATGATAAAGAAGATTCAAAGAGAGTGAGATGCCAGCTCCTTTCATTCAGTCAGTAGCTTCAAACATTTCTGGTATATGAAAAACATGTTTTTCAATGGCAAAAATCAATGAATATTGTAAATGCACAAACATTAATATCTCCACATTGCAAGGTGCAATTCTGAAATTTTTTGCTTTTTCCTGCTAATCCTAGCATGATAAAGAAGATTCAAAGAGAGTGAGATGCCAGCTCCTTTCATTCAGTCAGTAGCTTCAAACATTTCTGGTATATGAAAAACATGTTTTTCAATGGCAAAAATCAATGAATATTGTAAATGCACAAACAGTAATATCTCCACATTGCACGGTGCAATTCTGAAATTTTTAGCTTTTTCCTGTTAATCCTAGCATGATAAAGAAGATTCAAAGAGAGTGAGATGCCAGCTCCTTTCATTCAGTCAGTAGCTTCAAACATTTCTGGTATATGAAAAACATGTTTTTCAATGGCAAAAATCAATGAATATTGTAAATGCACAAACAGTAATATCTCCACATTGCAAGGTGCAATTCTGAAATTGTTTGCTTTTTCCTGCTAATCCTAGCATGATAAAGAAGATTCAAAGAGTGAGATGCCAGCTCCTTTCATTCAGTCAGTAGCTTCAAACATTTCTGGTATATGAAAAACATGTTTTTCAATGGCAAAAATCAATGAATATTGTAAATGCACAAACAGTAATATCTCCACATTGCAAGGTGCAATTCTGAAATTTTTTGCTTTTTCCTGCAAATCCTAGCATGATAAAGAAGATTCAAAGAGTGAGATGCCAGCTCCTTTCATTCAGTCAGTAGCTTCAAACATTTCTGGTATATGAAAAACATGTTTTTCAATGGCAAAAATCAATGAATATTGTAAATGCACAAACAGTAATATCTCCACATTGCAAGGTGCAATTCTGAAATTTTTTGCTTTTTCCTGCTAATCCTAGCATGATAAAGAAGATTCAAAGAGAGTGAGATGCCAGCTCCTTTCATTCAGTCAGTAGCTTCAAACATTTCTGGTATATGAAAAACATGTTTTTCAATGGCAAAAATCAATGAATATTGTAAATGCACAAACAGTAATATCTCCACATTGCACGGTGCAATTCTGAAATTTTTTGCTTTTTCCTGTTAATCCTAGCATGATAAAGAAGATTCAAAGAGAGTGAGATGCCAGCTCCTTTCATTCAGTCAGTAGCTTCAAACATTTCTGGTATATGAAAAACATGTTTTTCAATGGCAAAAATCAATGAATATTGTAAATGCACAAACAGTAATATCTCCACATTGCAAGGTGCAATTCTGAAATTTTTTGCTTTTTCCTGCAAATCCTAGCATGATAAAGAAGATTCAAAGAGTGAGATGCCAGCTCCTTTCATTCAGTCAGTAGCTTCAAACATTTCTGGTATATGAAAAACATGTTTTTCAATGGCAAAAATCAATGAATATTGTAAATGCACAAACAGTAATATCTCCACATTGCAAGGTGCAATTCTGAAATTTTTTGCTTTTTCCTGCTAATCCTAGCATGATAAAGAAGATTCAAAGAGAGTGAGATGCCAGCTCCTTTCATTCAGTCAGTAGCTTCAAACATTTCTGGACGTTTTTCAATGGCAAAAATCAATGAATATTGTAAATGCACAAACAGTAATATCTCCACATTGCAAGGTGCAATTCTGAAATATTTTGCTTTTTCCTGTTAATCCTAGCATGATAAAGAAGATTCAAAGAGAGTGAGATGCCAGCTCCTTTCATTCAGTCAGTAGCTTCAAACATTTCTGGTATATGAAAAACATGTTTTTCAATGGCAAAAATCAATGAATATTGTAAATGCACAAACAGTAATATCTCCACATTGCAAGGTGCAATTCTGAAATTTTTTGCTTTATCCTGCTAATCCTAGCATGATAAAGAAGATTCAAAGAGAGTGAGATGCAAGCTCCTTTCATTCAGTCAGTAGCTTCAAACATTTCTGGTATATGAAAAACATGTTTTTCAATGGCAAAAATCAATGAATATTGTAAATGCACAAACAGTAATATCTCCACATTGCAAGGTGCAATTCTGAAATTTTTTGCTTTTTCCTGCTAATCCTAGCATGATAAAGAAGATTCAAAGAGAGTGAGATGCCAGCTCCTTTCATTCAGTCAGTAGCTTCAAACATTTCTGGACGTTTTTCAATGGCAAAAATCAATGAATATTGTAAATGCACAAACAGTAATATCTCCACATTGCAAGGTGCAATTCTGAAATTTTTTGCTTTTTCCTGTTAATCCTAGCATGATAAAGAAGATTCAAAGAGAGTGAGATGCCAGCTCCTTTCATTCAGTCAGTAGCTTCAAACATTTCTGGTATATGAAAAACGTTTTTCAATGGCAAAAATCAATGAATATTGTAAATGCACAAACAGTAATATCTCCACATTGCAAGGTGCAATTCTGAAATTTTTTGCTTTTTCGTTAATCCTAGCATGATAAAGAAGATTCAAAGAGAGTGAGATGCCAGCTCCTTTCATTCAGTCAGTAGCTTCAAACATTTCTGGTATATGAAAAACATGTTTTTCAATGGCAAAAATCAATGAATATTGTAAATGCACAAACATTAATATCTCCACATTGCAAGGTGCAATTCTGAAATTTTTTGCTTTTTCCTGCTAATCCTAGCATGATAAAGAAGATTCAAAGAGAGTGAGATGCCAGCTCCTTTCATTCAGTCAGTAGCTTCAAACATTTCTGGTATATGAAAAACATGTTTTTCAATGGCAAAAATCAATGAATATTGTAAATGCACAAACAGTAATATCTCCACATTGCACGGTGCAATTCTGAAATTTTTAGCTTTTTCCTGTTAATCCTAGCATGATAAAGAAGATTCAAAGAGAGTGAGATGCCAGCTCCTTTCATTCAGTCAGTAGCTTCAAACATTTCTGGTATATGAAAAACATGTTTTTCAATGGCAAAAATCAATGAATATTGTAAATGCACAAACAGTAATATCTCCACATTGCAAGGTGCAATTCTGAAATTTTTTGCTTTTTCCTGCTAATCCTAGCATGATAAAGAAGATTCAAAGAGAGTGAGATGCCAGCTCCTTTCATTCAGTCAGTAGCTTCAAACATTTCTGGTATATGAAAAACATGTTTTTCAATGGCAAAAATCAATGAATATTGTAAATGCACAAACATTAATATCTCCACATTGCAAGGTGCAATTCTGAAATTTTTTGCTTTTTCCTGCTAATCCTAGCATGATAAAGAAGATTCAAAGAGAGTGAGATGCCAGCTCCTTTCATTCAGTCAGTAGCTTCAAACATTTCTGGTATATGAAAAACATGTTTTTCAATGGCAAAAATCAATGAATATTGTAAATGCACAAACAGTAATATCTCCACATTGCACGGTGCAATTCTGAAATTTTTAGCTTTTTCCTGTTAATCCTAGCATGATAAAGAAGATTCAAAGAGAGTGAGATGCCAGCTCCTTTCATTCAGTCAGTAGCTTCAAACATTTCTGGACGTTTTTCAATGGCAAAAATCAATGAATATTGTAAATGCACAAACAGTAATATCTCCACATTGCAAGGTGCAATTCTGAAATTTTTTGCTTTTTCCTGTTAATCCTAGCATGATAAAGAAGATTCAAAGAGAGTGAGATGCCAGCTCCTTTCATTCAGTCAGTAGCTTCAAACATTTCTGGTATATGAAAAACATGTTTTTCAATGGCAAAAATCAATGAATATTGTAAATGCACAAACATTAATATCTCCACATTGCAAGGTGCAATTCTGAAATTTTTTGCTTTTTCCTGCTAATCCTAGCATGATAAAGAAGATTCAAAGAGAGTGAGATGCCAGCTCCTTTCATTCAGTCAGTAGCTTCAAACATTTCTGGTATATGAAAAACATGTTTTTCAATGGCAAAAATCAATGAATATTGTAAATGCACAAACAGTAATATCTCCACATTGCACGGTGCAATTCTGAAATTTTTAGCTTTTTCCTGTTAATCCTAGCATGATAAAGAAGATTCAAAGAGAGTGAGATGCCAGCTCCTTTCATTCAGTCAGTAGCTTCAAACATTTCTGGTATATGAAAAACATGTTTTTCAATGGCAAAAATCAATGAATATTGTAAATGCACAAACAGTAATATCTCCACATTGCAAGGTGCAATTCTGAAATTTTTTGCTTTTTCCTGCTAATCCTAGCATGATAAAGAAGATTCAAAGAGAGTGAGATGCCATCTCCTTTCATTCAGTCAGTAGCTTCAAACATTTCTGGACGTTTTTCAATGGCAAAAATCAATGAATATTGTAAATGCACAAACAGTAATATCTCCACATTGCAAGGTGCAATTCTGAAATATTTTGCTTTTTCCTGTTAATCCTAGCATGATAAAGAAGATTCAAAGAGAGTGAGATGCCAGCTCCTTTCATTCAGTCAGTAGCTTCAAACATTTCTGGTATATGAAAAACATGTTTTTCAATGGCAAAAATCAATGAATATTGTAAATGCACAAACAGTAATATCTCCACATTGCAAGGTGCAATTCTGAAATTTTTTGCTTTATCCTGCTAATCCTAGCATGATAAAGAAGATTCAAAGAGAGTGAGATGCAAGCTCCTTTCATTCAGTCAGTAGCTTCAAACATTTCTGGTATATGAAAAACATGTTTTTCAATGGCAAAAAACAATGAATATTGTAAATGCACAAACAGTAATATCTCCACATTGCAAGGTGCAATTCGGAAATTTTTTGCTTTTTCCTGCTAATCCTAGCATGATAAAGAAGATTCAAAGAGAGTGAGATGCCAGCTCCTTTCATTCAGTCAGTAGCTTCAAACATTTCTGGACGTTTTTCAATGGCAAAATTCAATGAATATTGTAAATGCACAAACAGTAATATCTCCACATTGCAAGGTGCAATTCTGAAATTTTTTGCTTTTTCCTGTTAATCCTAGCATGATAAAGAAGATTCAAAGAGAGTGAGATGCCAGCTCCTTTCATTCAGTCAGTAGCTTCAAACATTTCTGGTATATGAAAAACATGTTTTTCAATGGCAAAAATCAATGAATATTGTAAATGCACAAACAGTAATATCTCCACATTGCAAGGTGCAATTCTGAAATTTTTTGCTTTTTCCTGTTAATCCTAGCATGATAAAGAAGATTCAAAGAGAGTGAGATGCCAGCTCCTTTCATTCAGTCAGTAGCTTCAAACATTTCTGGTATATGAAAAACATGTTTTTCAATGGCAAAAATCAATGAATATTGTAAATGCACAAACAGTAATATCTCCACATTGCACGGTGCAATTCTGAAATTTTTAGCTTTTTCCTGTTAATCCTAGCATGATAAAGAAGATTCAAAGAGAGTGAGATGCCAGCTCCTTTCATTCAGTCAGTAGCTTCAAACATTTCTGGTATATGAAAAACATGTTTTTCAATGGCAAAAATCAATGAATATTGTAAATGCACAAACAGTAATATCTCCACATTGCAAGGTGCAATTCTGAAATTGTTTGCTTTTTCCTGCTAATCCTAGCATGATAAAGAAGATTCAAAGAGTGAGATGCCAGCTCCTTTCATTCAGTCAGTAGCTTCAAACATTTCTGGTATATGAAAAACATGTTTTTCAATGGCAAAAATCAATGAATATTGTAAATGCACAAACAGTAATATCTCCACATTGCAAGGTGCAATTCTGAAATTTTTTGCTTTTTCCTGCAAATCCTAGCATGATAAAGAAGATTCAAAGAGTGAGATGCCAGCTCCTTTCATTCAGTCAGTAGCTTCAAACATTTCTGGTATATGAAAAACATGTTTTTCAATGGCAAAAATCAATGAATATTGTAAATGCACAAACAGTAATATCTCCACATTGCAAGGTGCAATTCTGAAATTTTTTGCTTTTTCCTGCTAATCCTAGCATGATAAATAAGATTCAAAGAGAGTGAGATGCCAGCTCCTTTCATTCAGTCAGTAGCTTCAAACATTTCTGGTATATGAAAAACATGTTTTTCAATGGCAAAAATCAATGAATATTGTAAATGCACAAACAGTAATATCTCCACATTGCACGGTGCAATTCTGAAATTTTTTGCTTTTTCCTGCAAATCCTAGCATGATAAAGAAGATTCAAAGAGTGAGATGCCAGCTCCTTTCATTCAGTCAGTAGCTTCAAACATTTCTGGTATATGAAAAACATGTTTTTCAATGGCAAAAATCAATGAATATTGTAAATGCACAAACAGTAATATCTCCACATTGCAAGGTGCAATTCTGAAATTTTTTGCTTTTTCCTGCTAATCCTAGCATGATAAAGAAGATTCAAAGAGAGTGAGATGCCAGCTCCTTTCATTCAGTCAGTAGCTTCAAACATTTCTGGTATATGAAAAACATGTTTTTCAATGGCAAAAATCAATGAATATTGTAAATGCACAAACAGTAATATCTCCACATTGCACGGTGCAATTCTGAAATTTTTAGCTTTTTCCTGTTAATCCTAGCATGATAAAGAAGATTCAAAGAGAGTGAGATGCCAGCTCCTTTCATTCAGTCAGTAGCTTCAAACATTTCTGGACGTTTTTCAATGGCAAAAATCAATGAATATTGTAAATGCACAAACAGTAATATCTCCACATTGCAAGGTGCAATTCTGAAATTTTTTGCTTTTTCCTGTTAATCCTAGCATGATAAAGAAGATTCAAAGAGAGTGAGATGCCAGCTCCTTTCATTCAGTCAGTAGCTTCAAACATTTCTGGTATATGAAAAACATGTTTTTCAATGGCAAAAATCAATGAATATTGTAAATGCACAAACAGTAATATCTCCACATTGCACGGTGCAATTCTGAAATTTTTAGCTTTTTCCTGTTAATCCTAGCATGATAAAGAAGATTCAAAGAGAGTGAGATGCCAGCTCCTTTCATTCAGTCAGTAGCTTCAAACATTTCTGGTATATGAAAAACATGTTTTTCAATGGCAAAAATCAATGAATATTGTAAATGCACAAACAGTAATATCTCCACATTGCAAGGTGCAATTCTGAAATTTTTTGCTTTTTCCTGCAAATCCTAGCATGATAAAGAAGATTCAAAGAGTGAGATGCCAGCTCCTTTCATTCAGTCAGTAGCTTCAAACATTTCTGGTATATGAAAAACATGTTTTTCAATGGCAAAAATCAATGAATATTGTAAATGCACAAACAGTAATATCTCCACATTGCAAGGTGCAATTCTGAAATTTTTTGCTTTTTCCTGCTAATCCTAGCATGATAAAGAAGATTCAAAGAGAGTGAGATGCCAGCTCCTTTCATTCAGTCAGTAGCTTCAAACATTTCTGGTATATGAAAAACATGTTTTTCAATGGCAAAAATCAATGAATATTGTAAATGCACAAACAGTAATATCTCCACATTGCAAGGTGCAATTCTGAAATATTTTGCTTTTTCCTGTTAATCCTAGCATGATAAAGAAGATTCAAAGAGAGTGAGATGCCAGCTCCTTTCATTCAGTCAGTAGCTTCAAACATTTCTGGTATATGAAAAACATGTTTTTCAATGGCAAAAATCAATGAATATTGTAAATGCACAAACAGTAATATCTCCACATTGCAAGGTGCAATTCTGAAATTTTTTGCTTTATCCTGCTAATCCTAGCATGATAAAGAAGATTCAAAGAGAGTGAGATGCAAGCTCCTTTCATTCAGTCAGTAGCTTCAAACATTTCTGGTATATGAAAAACATGTTTTTCAATGGCAAAAATCAATGAATATTGTAAATGCACAAACAGTAATATCTCCACATTGCAAGGTGCAATTCGGAAATTTTTTGCTTTTTCCTGCTAATCCTAGCATGATAAAGAAGATTCAAAGAGAGTGAGATGCCAGCTCCTTTCATTCAGTCAGTAGCTTCAAACATTTCTGGACGTTTTTCAATGGCAAAAATCAATGAATATTGTAAATGCACAAACAGTAATATCTCCACATTGCAAGGTGCAATTCTGAAATTTTTTGCTTTTTCCTGTTAATCCTAGCATGATAAAGAAGATTCAAAGAGAGTGAGATGCCAGCTCCTTTCATTCAGTCAGTAGCTTCAAACATTTCTGGTATATGAAAAACATGTTTTTCAATGGCAAAAATCAATGAATATTGTAAATGCACAAACATTAATATCTCCACATTGCAAGGTGCAATTCTGAAATTTTTTGCTTTTTCCTGCTAATCCTAGCATGATAAAGAAGATTCAAAGAGAGTGAGATGCCAGCTCCTTTCATTCAGTCAGTAGCTTCAAACATTTCTGGTATATGAAAAACATGTTTTTCAATGGCAAAAATCAATGAATATTGTAAATGCACAAACAGTAATATCTCCACATTGCACGGTGCAATTCTGAAATTTTTAGCTTTTTCCTGTTAATCCTAGCATGATAAAGAAGATTCAAAGAGAGTGAGATGCCAGCTCCTTTCATTCAGTCAGTAGCTTCAAACATTTCTGGTATATGAAAAACATGTTTTTCAATGGCAAAAATCAATGAATATTGTAAATGCACAAACAGTAATATCTCCACATTGCAAGGTGCAATTCTGAAATTTTTTGCTTTTTCCTGCTAATCTTAGCATGATAAAGAAGATTCAAAGAGAGTGAGATGCCAGCTCCTTTCATTCAGTCAGTAGCTTCAAACATTTCTGGACGTTTTTCAATGGCAAAAATCAATGAATATTGTAAATGCACAAACAGTAATATCTCCACATTGCAAGGTGCAATTCTGAAATATTTTGCTTTTTCCTGTTAATCCTAGCATGATAAAGAAGATTCAAAGAGAGTGAGATGCCAGCTCCTTTCATTCAGTCAGTAGCTTCAAACATTTCTGGTATATGAAAAACATGTTTTTCAATGGCAAAAATCAATGAATATTGTAAATGCACAAACAGTAATATCTCCACATTGCAAGGTGCAATTCTGAAATTTTTTGCTTTATCCTGCTAATCCTAGCATGATAAAGAAGATTCAAAGAGAGTGAGATGCAAGCTCCTTTCATTCAGTCAGTAGCTTCAAACATTTCTGGTATATGAAAAACATGTTTTTCAATGGCAAAAAACAATGAATATTGTAAATGCACAAACAGTAATATCTCCACATTGCAAGGTGCAATTCGGAAATTTTTTGCTTTTTCCTGCTAATCCTAGCATGATAAAGAAGATTCAAAGAGAGTGAGATGCCAGCTCCTTTCATTCAGTCAGTAGCTTCAAACATTTCTGGACGTTTTTCAATGGCAAAAATCAATGAATATTGTAAATGCACAAACAGTAATATCTCCACATTGCAAGGTGCAATTCTGAAATTTTTTGCTTTTTCCTGTTAATCCTAGCATGATAAAGAAGATTCAAAGAGAGTGAGATGCCAGCTCCTTTCATTCAGTCAGTAGCTTCAAACATTTCTGGTATATGAAAAACATGTTTTTCAATGGCAAAAATCAATGAATATTGTAAATGCACAAACAGTAATATCTCCACATTGCAAGGTGCAATTCTGAAATTTTTTGCTTTTTCCTGTTAATCCTAGCATGATAAAGAAGATTCAAAGAGAGTGAGATGCCAGCTCCTTTCATTCAGTCAGTAGCTTCAAACATTTCTGGTATATGAAAAACATGTTTTTCAATGGCAAAAATCAATGAATATTGTAAATGCACAAACAGTAATATCTCCACATTGCACGGTGCAATTCTGAAATTTTTAGCTTTTTCCTGTTAATCCTAGCATGATAAAGAAGATTCAAAGAGAGTGAGATGCCAGCTCCTTTCATTCAGTCAGTAGCTTCAAACATTTCTGGTATATGAAAAACATGTTTTTCAATGGCAAAAATCAATGAATATTGTAAATGCACAAACAGTAATATCTCCACATTGCACGGTGCAATTCTGAAATTTTTAGCTTTTTCCTGTTAATCCTAGCATGATAAAGAAGATTCAAAGAGAGTGAGATGCCAGCTCCTTTCATTCAGTCAGTAGCTTCAAACATTTCTGGTATATGAAAAACATGTTTTTCAATGGCAAAAATCAATGAATATTGTAAATGCACAAACAGTAATATCTCCACATTGCAAGGTGCAATTCTGAAATTTTTTGCTTTTTCCTGTTAATCCTAGCATGATAAAGAAGATTCAAAGAGAGTGAGATGCCAGCTCCTTTCATTCAGTCAGTAGCTTCAAACATTTCTGGTATATGAAAAACATGTTTTTCAATGGCAAAAATCAATGAATATTGTAAATGCACAAACAGTAATATCTCCACATTGCAAGGTGCAATTCTGAAATTTTTTGCTTTTTCCTGCTAATCCTAGCATGATAAAGAAGATTCAAAGAGAGTGAGATGCCAGCTCCTTTCATTCAGTCAGTAGCTTCAAACATTTCTGGTATATGAAAAACATGTTTTTCAATGGCAAAAATCAATGAATATTGTAAATGCACAAACAGTAATATCTCCACATTGCACGGTGCAATTCTGAAATTTTTAGCTTTTTCCTGTTAATCCTAGCATGATAAAGAAGATTCAAAGAGAGTGAGATGCCAGCTCCTTTCATTCAGTCAGTAGCTTCAAACATTTCTGGTATATGAAAAACATGTTTTTCAATGGCAAAAATCAATGAATATTGTAAATGCACAAACAGTAATATCTCCACATTGCAAGGTGCAATTCTGAAATTTTTTGCTTTTTCCTGCTAATCCTAGCATGATAAAGAAGATTCAAAGAGAGTGAGATGCCAGCTCCTTTCATTCAGTCAGTAGCTTCAAACATTTCTGGTATATGAAAAACATGTTTTTCAATGGCAAAAATCAATGAATATTGTAAATGCACAAACAGTAATATCTCCACATTGCACGGTGCAATTCTGAAATTTTTAGCTTTTTCCTGTTAATCCTAGCATGATAAAGAAGATTCAAAGAGAGTGAGATGCCAGCTCCTTTCATTCAGTCAGTAGCTTCAAACATTTCTGGTATATGAAAAACATGTTTTTCAATGGCAAAAATCAATGAATATTGTAAATGCACAAACAGTAATATCTCCACATTGCAAGGTGCAATTCTGAAATTTTTTGCTTTTTCCTGTTAATCCTAGCATGATAAAGAAGATTCAAAGAGAGTGAGATGCCAGCTCCTTTCATTCAGTCAGTAGCTTCAAACATTTCTGGTATATGAAAAACATGTTTTTCAATGGCAAAAATCAATGAATATTGTAAATGCACAAACAGTAATATCTCCACATTGCAAGGTGCAATTCTGAAATTTTTTGCTTTTTCCTGCTAATCCTAGCATGATAAAGAAGATTCAAAGAGAGTGAGATGCCAGCTCCTTTCATTCAGTCAGTAGCTTCAAACATTTCTGGTATATGAAAAACATGTTTTTCAATGGCAAAAATCAATGAATATTGTAAATGCACAAACAGTAATATCTCCACATTGCACGGTGCAATTCTGAAATTTTTAGCTTTTTCCTGTTAATCCTAGCATGATAAAGAAGATTCAAAGAGAGTGAGATGCCAGCTCCTTTCATTCAGTCAGTAGCTTCAAACATTTCTGGTATATGAAAAACATGTTTTTCAATGGCAAAAATCAATGAATTTTGTAAATGCACAAACAGTAATATCTCCACATTGCAAGGTGCAATTCTGAAATTTTTTGCTTTTTCCTGCTAATCCTAGCATGATAAAGAAGATTCAAAGAGAGTGAGATGCCAGCTCCTTTCATTCAGTCAGTAGCTTCAAACATTTCTGGTATATGAAAAACATGTTTTTCAATGGCAAAAATCAATGAATATTGTAAATGCACAAACAGTAATATCTCCACATTGCACGGTGCAATTCTGAAATTTTTAGCTTTTTCCTGTTAATCCTAGCATGATAAAGAAGATTCAAAGAGAGTGAGATGCCAGCTCCTTTCATTCAGTCAGTAGCTTCAAACATTTCTGGTATATGAAAAACATGTTTTTCAATGGCAAAAATCAATGAATATTGTAAATGCACAAACAGTAATATCTCCACATTGCAAGGTGCAATTCTGAAATTTTTTGCTTTTTCCTGTTAATCCTAGCATGATAAAGAAGATTCAAAGAGTGAGATGCCAGCTCCTTTCATTCAGTCAGTAGCTTCAAACATCTCTGGTATATGAAAAACATGTTTTTCAATGGCAAAAATCAATGAATATTGTAAATGCACACAAACAGTAATATCTCCACATTGCAAGGTGCAATTCTGAAATTTTTTGCTTTTTCCTGCTAATCCTAGCATGATAAAGAAGATTCAAAGAGAGTGAGATGCCAGCTCCTTTCATTCAGTCAGTAGCTTCAAACATTTCTGGTATATGAAAAACATGTTTTTCAATGGCAAAAATCAATGAATATTGTAAATGCACAAACAGTAATATCTCCACATTGCAAGGTGCAATTCTGAAATTTTTTGCTTTTTCCTGCTAATCCTAGCATGATAAAGAAGATTCAAAGAGAGTGAGATGCCAGCTCCTTTCATTCAGTCAGTAGCTTCAAACATTTCTGGGTATAGAAAAACACGTTTTTCAATGGCAAAAATCAATGAATATTGTAAATGCACAAACAGTAATATCTCCACATTGCAAGGTGCAATTCTGAAATTTTTTGCTTTTTCCTGTTAATCCTAGCATGATAAAGAAGATTCAAAGAGAGTGAGATGCCAGCTCCTTTCATTCAGTCAGTAGCTTCAAACATTTCTGGTATATGAAAAACATGTTTTTCAATGGCAAAAATCAATGAATATTGTAAATGCACAAACAGTAATATCTCCACATTGCAAGGTGCAATTCTGAAATTTTTTGCTTTTTCCTGTTAATCCTAGCATGATAAAGAAGATTCAAAGAGAGTGAGATGCCAGCTCCTTTCATTCAGTCAGTAGCTTCAAACATTTCTGGTATATGAAAAACATGTTTTTCAATGGCAAAAATCAATGAATATTGTAAATGCACAAACAGTAATATCTCCACATTGCAAGGTGCAATTCTGAAATTTTTTGCTTTTTCCTGCTAATCCTAGCATGATAAAGAAGATTCAAAGAGAGTGAGATGCCAGCTCCTTTCATTCAGTCAGTAGCTTCAAACATTTCTGGTATATGAAAAACATGTTTTTCAATGGCA
Source organism: Phyllobates terribilis (assembly GCF_046119375.1). Lineage (NCBI taxonomy): Eukaryota > Metazoa > Chordata > Amphibia > Anura > Dendrobatidae > Phyllobates > Phyllobates terribilis. Next base: position 1,399 of record NW_027364653.1, on the reverse strand, counting down.
AAAATCAATGAATATTGTAAATGCACAAACAGTAATATCTCCACATTGCACGGTGCAATTCTGAAATTTTTAGCTTTTTCCTGTTAATCCTAGCATGATAAAGAAGATTCAAAGAGAGTGAGATGCCAGCTCCTTTCATTCAGTCAGTAGCTTCAAACATTTCTGGACGTTTTTCAATGGCAAAAATCAATGAATATTGTAAATGCACAAACAGTAATATCTCCACATTGCAAGGTGCAATTCTGAAATTTTTTGCTTTTTCCTGTTAATCCTAGCATGATAAAGAAGATTCAAAGAGAGTGAGATGCCAGCTCCTTTCATTCAGTCAGTAGCTTCAAACATTTCTGGTATATGAAAAACATGTTTTTCAATGGCAAAAATCAATGAATATTGTAAATGCACAAACAGTAATATCTCCACATTGCACGGTGCAATTCTGAAATTTTTAGCTTTTTCCTGTTAATCCTAGCATGATAAAGAAGATTCAAAGAGAGTGAGATGCCAGCTCCTTTCATTCAGTCAGTAGCTTCAAACATTTCTGGTATATGAAAAACATGTTTTTCAATGGCAAAAATCAATGAATATTGTAAATGCACAAACAGTAATATCTCCACATTGCAAGGTGCAATTCTGAAATTTTTTGCTTTTTCCTGCTAATCCTAGCATGATAAAGAAGATTCAAAGAGTGAGATGCCAGCTCCTTTCATTCAGTCAGTAGCTTCAAACATTTCTGGTATATGAAAAACATGTTTTTCAATGGCAAAAATCAATGAATATTGTAAATGCACAAACAGTAATATCTCCACATTGCACGGTGCAATTCTGAAATTTTTAGCTTTTTCCTGCTAATCCTAGCATGATAAAGAAGATTCAAAGAGAGTGAGATGCCAGCTCCTTTCATTCAGTCAGTAGCTTCAAACATTTCTGGTATATGAAAAACATGTTTTTCAATGGCAAAAATCAATGAATATTGTAAATGCACAAACAGTAATATCTCCACATTGCAAGGTGCAATTCTGAAATTTTTAGCTTTTTCCTGTTAATCCTAGCATGATAAAGAAGATTCAAAGAGAGTGAGATGCCAGCTCCTTTCATTCAGTCAGTAGCTTCAAACATTTCTGGTATATGAAAAACATGTTTTTCAATGGCAAAAATCAATGAATATTGTAAATGCACAAACAGTAATATCTCCACATTGCATCCCCCTCGGGTGCAATTCTGAAATTTTTTGCTTTTTCCTGTTAATCCTAGCATGATAAAGAAGATTCAAAGAGTGAGATGCCAGCTCCTTTCATTCAGTCAGTAGCTTCAAAGATTTCTGGTATATGAAAAACATGTTTTTCAATGGCAAAAATCAATGAATATTGTAAATGCACAAACAGTAATATCTCCACATTGC